>NC_091469.1:22198100-22330600 GCF_036971445.1 Narcine bancroftii
AAGCCAAGCCAAAGAAGAAGACACAAGAGCTGTCTCACTCCAGATTTTATTCCACTTGATTTGTCCTCACATCAGCAAAAATTGCTCAGAAAAAAGGGTAGATTAAAGTAGAAAAGTGGAAGAGAAATAACAAAGTGAAAAAGGGATGCGTTCATGAAAATACCTGACTGAAACTCTCAGTTTCAGAGATATAAAGCAGAACCCACCCAACAATTTAACCAGACAATGGGTGCCCTAAGGTACCTGTGTGATTTAACATGATGGATGTTGCACCAATTGCATTACAAATCACCTCAGTTCTTTGACAATTAACACATTAAGTGGATTATTCAACAGCATTGTACAAAAAGAATGGCATCTACTGTGCAATATATCACAAAATGTTCAGTTTTTAGATAAATAAGTTTTCTATTGTAGTGGGAAAATAATTCCCAATGCAAAATAGACAAAAAACTAGCCTTCTATCATAAATTTTAATTTTCTGTCGTGCAAATAATTTATCCTATTTGTCTTTTACTATTTCTGTAATATTAACAAAATAATTTACTTTGTCCTTGTGTAAACAAAAGTAAAGCTGAATAAAGTTCATATGAATGGATTTGAATGTCCATAATTCTAAGAAAGCAACTGCTCTGAACCTTACCTTCATCCTCCTCTGCCCACACCTTAATGAGTTCCACGCATGTCACGATGCCAAACTCTTCTTCTGTCGCCTCCGGGCTTGCTTCCATGACCGTAACTTTCCACTCCCCCACCCAAGACCCCCTTCTCCCACTTTAAGCCTTTTTCCTTCTCCTGGCCAGCTGCCTGATCTGGACCTTTTTATTTCCAACTGCCACTAAGACATCAACCATCTCAACTTCACCACTCCCCTCTCATTTTCTAATCTCACTTCCTCCTGCCCATTCTTCCACTCTCTCCGCAATAATCCCAACCTCACCATCAAACCCGCAGAAAAGGATAGTGCTGTTATGGTCTGGCACACTGACCTCTATCTTGCTGAGGCCAGACTAAATTGGAATTTAGAAGAATAAGAGGCAATCTCGTTGAAACATAAAATTCTGACAGGATGACATATTAGATGCAGAAAGAATGTTCCCAATGTTTGGAAAGTCCAGAACAAGGGTGCACAGTCCCAAGGTTAAGGATAAATCATTTTGGATTGAGATGAGGAGGACGACTTTCTCTCCGAGAGTTATGAACTTGTGGGAATTGCCACCACAGAAAGTTGTTGAGGCCAGTTCATTTGATAGATTCAAGAGGGACTTGGATGCAGCTCTTGTGGTGAAAGGGATAAGGGATATGGAGAGAAAGCAGCAATAGTTGCTGGAAGAACACAATGGGACAGGTAGCATCTATGGATAGAAATGGTCAGTCAATGTTTCAGTTCAGGACCCTTTATCGGGGCTAAAATGAGAAGAGGAAATATCAATTGCTTATTCATATGGTTCGTGTAGTTGAGTTTCTGGTCAATAGTGACCTCTAGGAGGATGATGGTAGTAGACTTGTAATGTCAGTGATGCTCAAGATTAAGTGGCTGCAATTTATTTTGTTGAAGGTGATCATTGTGGCTTTACCTAATTGTTATCTGTGTCTTATTATGCGGGCACAGATTGGTTTATTTGCTGCAAAGTTCGGAATAGAACTGACTGAAGTTTACACAATCATCGGTAAGCATTCCCACTTATTATAAATATGGTGGAACAAAGGCCATTCATGATCCCGTTGTCACCACCAATGTGTCTTGCTATCACTACTTAAAACAAGATGTATTCAGAAAACAGGAATCATACTTTCTCTTCCCACATCACATCAGTTGCTTTTTCTATGCTGAGTGACACCGTTTCTATTTTAATTTCTATTTCTGTTCTGAGTGAAAACTGCACCTAAAAAAAATATTTCCAGCATTTTCTGTCTTACTTTTGGATTTTCAGCATCCAATGTCTTACTTTGTGGGAAAAAATTGTTCAATTTAATTTGTGAAGTTGCAAGCCTGAATAAATGAGTCCATTAGCTAAAACAGAATAGAAAGGTTGATTCAATTTGAAAAATCTTCTCATCATCATGTAAATTTAATTGTCAGTGAAAACAATTCTAATTTGTGGTAACATTGCAAAGGGAAGAACATTAAATAACTGCAGAATGAATGTGTTAAATCCGGTTTTTGACCATTTAAGTTGTTGCATAATCTGTTCGCTGGAATTATGTTTACTTTCCAACTCTACCATAAGGCCAGTCCTGAGAGCACTGAGGGTCATTAAAAAGCTATTAATACGTGGACATTTACCCCTCCATAAATGTTCGTCCGCGAAGCCAAGCCAAAGAAAAGAAAAATATGTAGTTGAGATAAATTCAGTTTCTCAACAACAAAAATGAACCCGCAAATTTTAATCGCTTTTTTACGGGAGTTCCAGTTTTTGAAGATTTGTAATTTATTTCCTACTGTTTGATAATGCTGTTCAAATATTTTCTGGGAAGTCTCTTTTTCTTGGAAAGGATCCTCGCAAAATGCATTTAGAAAATGCAGTGCAATCCAACAGCATACAAAAGAAATAGTCTCCTGTCATGGTGGCACGGATTCATTAAGAGATACAGCTCTGTGTGTCTGTCCGTTCAAGCAGATGGGGTAAACACGCGGTCACGATGAGCATGCAAACTCCGCACGGACAACAACCGAGTTCTGACGTTGCGAAGCAGTGGTTCAATCAGCTGCGCCGTTGTTTTGCCCCTCAGTATCCTATCTGTTCGTCAAACACCTTCCTTCTGCAATTGTTCTCGTAATTATCACCACACCTCCACCCACAACACGCTGTGATGCTCATTCAGTGATGTGTTGCCACGCTGCCCATTGCGGTGAAATTAGTCTTCAACTCCAACTTCTTTGGCAGACCCGAAGCTTTCTTGGCTTTTAATTGCGATTTTCAGTTGCTGAGGGCTTGAACGTTGTACGGTCGTAGATCTGAAGCCCGTACTCTGGGTCGTGCCTATTGGTACTGCAACACAATAGTTTCAACGCTCTTTCGATTTTATTTTATTTCCGATTCCATATTGCGTTGTATATTTTTTTAAATATTTATTTAAGATTAATTATCACAAACAAATAATAATTACTACATCTAGATACATATATAATATGATCAATCATTTTTATATATATAACCCCCACCCCCCCCCCCCCCCAACCTCCCAACTAACACTCTCCCAACTCCCTTCGCCAACTACAGAGAGAGAAAAAGGAGATCACTATTTAATCTTAAAATGTTAGAACTGAAAAGCTTCTTGGCTTCAGGAGCGAAGACATCCGCTGGAGCGGACCGAGACCTCATACTTTAACACCAATAGCTTTCAAGTAAGGGTTCCAAACTTTAATTAAAAGGTTTATATCCTTCAGATTTATGTTTTAGATGTGGTCAAGAAGGAGGTACTTTTGTTCATTCGACATGGACTTGTTCCAAGGTTAAAAGGTTTCGGTTGAAAATTAAATTATTTTTAGAGCGGATACTAAAAGTAAATTTACCTTTTGATCCAATGTTATTTTTGTTAGGAGATATTAAATCAGTGGCTTTAAAATTGAACTTAAATATGTATCTAATTGAATTTTTGCGTTTATCATTAACGGTTTCTAAAAAGTGCTTAGCTATTTTGTGGAAATCTGACTTAAATTTAGGAATGAAAAGATGGCATAATTAAATAAAAGCCTGTATCCCTTTAGAAAAAATCACATGTAATTTGAGAGATAGATATTCTTTTTTATTAACGTTGTATAATATTTCAATATATTTGCAAAATACTTTGTTCATAATATTTATATCTGCAAAGAACTCAAAACAAAAAGAACTTAATTTTCCAGGAAGAGCAACATTATTATTTAAATTTCAGGACTTGCTCTAAATGTAATAAAATTTGTTTAAGCAGAACATATTATTAAGGAAAGGACTTTTTAAATATAGAGTGTGGCTGCAGATGTGTTTGGAAGGAATTGATAAATTGAGGGAGTGTGTGTGTGTGTGTGTGTGTGTGTGTGTGTGTGTGTGTGTGCGCGCGCGTGTGTGTGTGTGTGTGTGTGTGTGTGTGTGTGTTACGAAATAGATTCTCTTTGATCCGACATCTCCTTCCAGCTTCTTGTTGTTCACTCAAATAGGACGTTGTAGCATCGCTTAAAAGCAGTAACTAAAGGTGAAGATATATTACCAAACTTTTTCAAATGGGTTTGGGTCGATGAGATTCGGTTCCACTTCTGGTCTTGCACTGCTGTTCCACCGTGCATTCAGCATTCAGATCTTGCATGTGAAAACGAAGTCGTTTTAACTCGCCTCATCACTGGAGAACTCGCCTCCAAATGACAGTTACCATGTTTTTTTTTTCTCCCCTTGTGTGTATTCAGAATCGAATCCGTTAGATGGTCCTGTTTATTTCCTTACAGGCTCACAATATATCCAAGATTCAGACTTCAGGTGAATTACCGTGCGAGAGACACATCTGCTCCACTAAGTGTTTATATAAGAATCTATACATTTAATTCTTCAAGCAAAGGATTTGGGATGGGGTGATCGATATGAAACGAGCCAAATCCTCAGAATAAACGAAAACTAGATAGAATTTGAATTAATGCAACTAATTTCAAATCAACGTCATTTTTAAAGTATTGTAGATTCGTGCAGATTATTTGAAGACGTGGGTTTCCCTATGGTTATTAACTTTCTTCCCAATTTAACGGTTTATTCGTTGGAATTAAGATAGGGAACCCATAAAACGCTGAGGGGAGTTTTTATTCGTAATTTTGGAATATGCTGAAGTAAACTCGAGTGAATTAGACGTTAACGTGCGTGGTTTTAAACATTAGTATCTGAGATGGTGGGAAATCGATAATGGGCATTCAAAATTTCATTTCATAAAAATACTCAATGCATTCTGTATTCACTCTTCGTTGCTGATTACCTGAACAATTACCTTTAACCGATTTTGTATAATAATGCAGGGAAATGAATTATAAATGTTTGATTAAATTGCAACATACCAATCTTGTGTGAGCAATCCTGGTACAATTTTAAAAGAGTCCTTTAAATTATTCTTTCGATGAGTTCTTGTCATTTCCGATATAGAACGTCCTTATCATTCTTTCAAAGACTTATTTTCCCTGACAGATCCGACTCTCACTCCGTCCCGCAATCTCTCATGCATCTCCGACACCCACATCTCTCTCTCTCTCTCTCTCTCTCTCTCTCCCTCTCTCTCTCTCTCTCTCGCTCTTTCATGGAATTGCTCTTTCTAACCGCTGACCATCAGATTTCATCTTCTATCTTTTGATCTTCACTTGAAGCGTCTCACCATTCTCTTTGTTTTTTAAAAAAACTTGTTAATTGATATTATTGATTAAAGTAACACATTTGGTGCAGTTTGCTGAGATGTGTTTCTTTTCTATGTGTAAACAATTTTCTTCTAGAAGAAGCTAAAGAAGGTGGTAAATTTAGCGTAACCCAATCATAACGCTCCCCTCCAAGGACTCCATCTATATCTCACCTTGCCCTGGAGAGAAACATGCTGGGGGAAAGCCACCTCACCTTGGACACACTCTCTTCTCGCTTGTCCCATCAGAGACATTGAAGTGTGTGAAAGCACGCACCAAGAGGCTGAAAGATAGTTGCTTCTCCGCAGCGACTCGGTTCCTGAATGAACCACATAACAGTATTGTCATGCTGTCCTAGTGTGGTGCTAAATAATCTTTATTTTCATTGCAATCCTGGACTCTGTAAGTTGTCCTCTTCACACAGATGTACGAATGTTAGTGGTGCCTGTTCGTCTCCACACAGAAGAACCTTTCTCGCTGCACCAAGTATTTTATGGCAAATATACTTAAAAACATTGTTTATTAGCGAGCATGACACCAATTCAAATGGATTTCCAAAAGCTAGGACCTACCCACAAAATGGGAGAATAAAAGTTACTGTCTGTGAGAGAAAACAATGTACTGTACAGTTTAAAATGAGCACAGAATGGCTTCTCGTCTGCTTCGACCGGAGTAAGTGTTCGACAGAGATGTTGGTCAAAAAGACCCTTCAGCTGAACAAACAGCAGCTTCATCCGGGAGATGTTAACATTAAAAAATGTGAACGCCTTTTTATTAGCATCGCCCGGCACCATTTAATCCTCATTTTCTTCCTTGAAGTTCATAATTTGTGCGTTCAAATTCCTTCATTTCGATGTCGCCCGGCGGTTCGTTGGTTATCTTTCCGTTTGTAACCCTGTTCATGGAAGTTTGGGATGGACTTGTCCTGCCCCGTTTCCAATTTCCTCTCACTGTGTCGATATTCAAAGAAATGTTTGTCCTCCGGTTGAAACTTTACAGAATAAGCGATCTTCAAAGAACGCTTTTATTAAACATGATATTTTAAATATAGTATAAACTTATTCTCAGTTACCTGGGTGGCACTGGAAACGCATTTGTCAAGCTCATGCGTTCAGATGCAATGCCTTGCTGTGTGTGCACCTATACTGACCGTCTTTTCACAGAGGGAGCACTGGGGGGAAATGGTGGTCTTTTCATATGCTATTTGCAATATTCTATGCTCAGAGACCAAGCTCGAATAAGCCATCATCACTGAAGAACAGAAAAGGATGGGTCTCGCATTCACCAACAGGCTTTTTCAGGTGCATTCTACGCTAAGAATGCGCCTGAAGAAGCAGAAGCGGCCCTTTAAATTGCCGTTCAGGTGGCAGCGTTTAAAGCGCAACGCTGGCCACCTGAAGGACACAGCTGCACAGGATGCGGCTCTGGGCACACTCGGGCTCTTGCCCAGTGTCAGCTGTGATCCCTGATGTCATTTTGAGCACGACAAGGAACACAGGACAATGGCAGACCCTGTGCAGGAAGGAGGTATGATGATTTCAGCGTTTCTGAGTGTTCAGAATGAGATATGGCAGTCCTTGGTGCTGTTGAAGCTCTTCAATCGTCATTGGGATCTGAAAGTCGCTTGGGTGCAATCAGGAGAAGGTTCCTGCAAAGGTTGAGGGCAAGAAGACAGCAGTTAGCGGTCGACAGGCACGTGGAGCGTAAACGCCGCAGACGAAGGCGAATGCTGATGGTGACACATCAGTCTCTCTGGAAGTTGATCCGACCGCAGGGGGCTGACTTTTGGAGTAATGTCCTCACCAAATTTGATGATTCTGAGTGGAGCAGACACTTTTGTATGTCACGTGGCACCTTTCACATCGTACTGGAACTCATAGAACCTCACCTGAAGGCGCATAGACCGGACTTGCAGCGACCATTGGAGCCCAGACTTCGATTAGCTGTGGCCTTGTGGTGGTATGCCACCCCTTGTGAGTATCGATCCATCAGTACCATCTTTGGAATAGGCATCAGCACCCTGTGCATGGTGGTGCAGGAGGTGACTGCCGCCTTGAGGAAGATCCTCAGTAAACCTTTCATCTCCACGTCTCCAGGAGACCATTGATGGCTTTGCCCAAAGGGGATACCCAATGTGTGCTGGTGCCATTGATGGGTCACATATTCCCATTATCACGCCCAGCATGGATGCTGCAGCCTACTACAATCGCAAAGGGTGGCATTCGATGGTTCTGCAAGCGGTGGTTGACCACAAATTCCGGTGAGTTAAGCCTCTGTTGATGTGCATCACATCACATTTCCAATGACCATAACTTCACTGTCTGATTTCCACTGTGATTTCCATTCATGTTACAGCTTCTCAGATGTGTTTGTGGGGTGACCGGGCTACATCCATGATGCCCAAGTGCTTGCCAACTTTCCTCTGTATAGAAAAGCAGAGGACCAGGGCGGATACCTCTTTGCACGTTACGTGAGTGTTCACCTTACAAAGCTCCATGTTTTGATATGTTATGCATGCTTGCTGTGTCAACGTTCAGGTGCATGAATTAACTACATTTCTGCATCATTGTGCCTGCGGGTGTCCAAGGATGTTGAGGGAGTGGAGGTTCCAGCACATCTTGTGGGTGATGCAGCATACCCCCTACGAAGCTGGCTGATGAAGGGGTTCACACAGCACCGAGTACTGGATCAGGATCAGCGAAGATTTAACAAGGCCCTTAATTCAGCAAGGATAGTGGTGGAACATGCATTTAGCCGTCTAAAAGCCCGCTGGCGGAGCCTGTCCAAGCATTCAGATATCTCTACCGCCTTAGTCCCAGATGTTTTGTTTGCCTGCTGTGTACTGCGCAATATATGTGAAGTTAACAAGGAAGACTTCCCTTCAGAGTGGACATTGGTTGAAGCAGATGGTCCTGCACCCAATAGCGCAAATTGTGCTGATCAGCAGGGCCGTGGGCACCAGGCCATCCATTCTGCCATCATGTCCATCTTGTAAGGGTATGTCCCTGCTACCCAGCTCCCCATTTTCCATGACTTGTACCCCCCTCCACCCTCCCCACCCATTGTGGTGACATGAGCCTGCTGCCTAGCATGTTATGTGCATATAAATGAAACTTGTGACTTGTATGCTTGTCAAAAATTTAATAGAACTATAAAAGACGTTCTTTGAGAAATCACACTGCTTCATAAATATCTGAGGTAGATATCACAATGTTAACATTTCACATCATTCTTAAACTTGAAGGAAACCATGAAATGGACAAATAACAGCGCAAATCCACTCCACACTTGAACTCAGCAGATCAAACACTGAAACAGTAAACACAACAAACACAACCACCCGGCACCATAGCATCTCACTGCTGAATGTTTACGTCCTTAAAGTGTCGCACAGAACATTGCACTTATGAGGGGCTTCATGAACAACAAAAGTGAGCAGTGAGTTAGCAGCATGAAGGATGTTTATTCTGACACAAACCTCATTCTAGCATTGAGAGGAACAAGTTGGGGGGGGGTGGGGGTGAAGAGGAACCTGTCCCGGACCCCAGCATCTCAGTCATGCCAAACCGTCCACTACTGTGATGCACTGGTGTGGAATGAAATGGCATGCTGGATGGAGGGGCCAGGTACATGGGATGAGGCTGACCATATGACTGTGGGAATGGGGATGGGGAGGCCTCCAATCGCATGACCAATCTGTTGAAGATGACTGACTGCCTGTCCATTGTGGCACTCAGTCCCCGCAGGGAAGCTGCAAACTCAGACATTGACTGGGCATGCTTCTCCACTTCGGAGCGGCGCGTTGCCTCCTCGTCCTCCCTCTGGTCGGCGAGCGTGACTCTCTTGTGCTCCAGCACCTCCTCTGAACACTGGCGATCTCTCTCACTGTCCTCCCTGTCAAGTGCCAACATCATCGCCTGCAGCTCCTTCATGAGAACCTGCCCCTTTGTCAGTCATTGGTGCTTGCGTCTGGGACCAGAGGCTGTGGTGGAGCTTCCTCGTCCTCCCTCTGGTCGGCGAGTATGACTCTCTCGTGATCCAGCGCCTCCTCTGCATGCTGGCGGTCTCTCTCACTGTCCTCCCTGTCAAGTGCCAACATCATACCCTGCAGCTCCTTCATGAGAACCTGTGCTTGCGTCTGGGACCAGAGGCTGTGGATGGAAACAGGAAAAGTGCATCAGCATTGGATTTAACCTCAATGCTACTGTACCTGTGTTCTCTGTTGAGAGTGCCGCCTCGCCACTTCCAGGAACAGTGACCTCTGTACTTCCTCTCTCAGAGGCATCCAAATCCATGGCTGCCGGGTCCTTGGCAGTGGCCTCCTCCTTCTGGACTGACATGTCTCCTCCATTGCCGCTGTGTGAACCCTGAGATCCTTCAGGGATGAGCTCTGGGGATTCAGGGGTCTCCAGAGCATTGGCTACATTCAAGGGAGTAGCTGAGCAGCTAGCCCCCCCCCCCCCCCCAGAGAGTGTGGCACTGGTCGAAGTACTGCCACTCCTTGTGCCCATTGCCACTCCTCCTGTTGTGGTCCAGGACTGCGTGGAATTTCTTCCTCATGCTCTTCAGCTTCGTGACCACCTGGTTTTTACTGCACTTGTGCCCTTGTGCTGCGAGCACTCCGGACAGCCGCTCAAAAGTGGGACCATCCCTAACTGTCCCAGTGAGCTCCTTTTCCTGGGATTCCTGAGTCAGATGGTCTAGAAGCAGTCTTACCTCTTCTTCAGACCAGTTACTAGCCTTTCTTGGAGCCATTGTTCAAATGCACTGTTTTCCTTCACTGCTAAACAAAACGATTGAATCTGCACTCGTCTGCCTGCACAATGTGCTTCAAGATTCGCACCATGCGTCTCAGGCTGACGACATCATTGCCACGTCAACAGGCTGACCCTTTAACATCCGCTTTCAGCCAGCTGCATTCAGGTGGCTGGGGGAGCCACTGAACTGAGCTGATTATCCCTCTTGGAGGAGGGTTACATAGCTCGCCTCAAGAGCACCTCCTGCACATTCAGGTGGCCTCAAATCAGTCGCATATTGCCTAAACATGTGGTTTTACATGCAGAGCAATTGGCCACCTGAAAATGCCTATAGATGGAACTGAAGAAAGGGTGAAACCTTTTCAAAGCTACAAACATAGTTAAGCAACCTGAATGCTTTATCATCGGGCAGTACTTCAATATTTAACCTACACCAGGCACACTGACTTTTAAATATTTGAAGTACAATATGCCTAAATCCTATTGATCACATTCTAAATATATTCAAATGAATAGATCAGCAATAAAATAGAGCTCCTTTCTTTTTCAAAGATACATAGAGATACATACAGAGAAGAGGTGGGAAATCGTACAAGGGTAATAACATGACTCTCAGCATGAACAAGTTAAAGGAGATGATCATGGACTTCAGGAGGATGACCACCCTCCACTGCATATCAACAATATCTATAGTGGCGAGAGTGGAGAACACCAAGTTCCTCCGAGTTCACTTAACTAATGACCTATCGTGGACTCTCAACATCTCCTCACTTGTCAGGAAGGTGCAACAGCGACTGCACTTCCTGAGAAGAGTGAAGTGGGCAAGGCTACCAGCCACCTTAAATGTCACCTAGAGCATCCTGCCCATCTGCATCACAGTGTGTTACGGTTGCTGCAGAAAAATGAATCGGAGGTAAGTCCTCAGGACCATGAGAGTGGAAGAGAAAATCATGGGAGTCTCTCTCCCAGCCATCAACGTGATCTACCGGATCATTGTCTGAAGAGGGAGTGCAAAATCATTGAGGACCCCTCCCACCCTGCACAAAGTATCTTTCAGCTGCACCCATTGGAGTATCAGAGCCAGCACCACCAGGCAGAGAAACAGCTTCTTCCCATGGGCAGTGAGAATGCTGAACAACCAAAGGAACTGCTCACACTAACCATCTGAGACTCTCATAATCATGACACAAAATCTATTTACTTGTGTAGATTAAATACGTCCTGCATGTGTTACAGCATCTTGATCCATTGGGCAGGTGGATAGATGTGAGGTGTTGCATTTTGGGAGGTCGAACAGTGGCTGCTCCAACAGGGAATGCCACCCTAGGAAGCCACCTCACCCTTATCCCTGAATAGACCTACACAGTCTTCTGGCTATTCATTCCAGTGGATGATGATGGTTCTTTTCAGTCAGTTTGTGGGGTTTGACATGAGGATACCCCACTCCTCAGTAAGGAACAGCATGTGCGTGAATGGATTTAGATGAGTAGGGGTTGCACTGGTCCAGACCCATCCTCTCGACATCATCTCCCAGATCCAGAGGTATGGTGAGGTCCAAGATGGCTGGAGGAAGTTCTGATGCAGAGAAAGGCCAGAATAAGCTTCGATGCAAGGGATACCCTTTTCACGTGTGAGTTTTCAAGTCTGTGTGTGAGTTATGTCTGATTTTATGCTTGCGTGATTTGCACTGAGGACTGGAGAATGCTATTTCATCAGTTTGTACCTGCACAATCAGTGACAATAAACTTGTCTAGATAGAGTCATAGATTCATACAGCATGGAAACAGGTCCTTTGGCCTGATTTGCCCATGTCAAACAAAATGTCCCACCCACACTCGCCCTATCTACCTGCCTTTGGTCCATATTCATCTAAACCATTTTATCCATGTATCTATCCAATGTTTTTTCTTAATCATTAGTTGCCTCATCCACTTCATCTGACAGACTTTTCCAGATACTCACCACCCTCTGTGTAAAAAAAGTACCCCTCAAGTTCCAGTTAAATCTCTCCCCACTCCTGTAAAACCTATGTCCTCTGGTTATCTATTCCACTACTTGGGGTATAAGATTCACTGCATTCACCTGGTCTATTCCTCTCATAATTTTGCATACCTCCATGGAATATCACTCCTCATCCTCCTGCGCACCAAGGAATAAAGGCCTCGCTGCTCATCCTCTCCCTATATCTCAGGCCCCTGAGTCCTTGATGCTCGATTACTTCTATTCTCGGTATTCTGATTGATGAAGCCCAATATGCCAAAAACCTTTTCAACCATCCTATCAACCTGTGACTTCACTTTCAAGCCACAATGTTCCTGTATTCCTAGATCCCTCTGTTTTCTAGATTCCCATCATTTACTGTGCAGGTCTTCAGGTCAGGTCACTCATCTAATTGCTACTGGTACAATGTAACCCAGTACTACCTGTTGCATGGTTGGGTGGTTGGCAACTAAACTGGCTCCCCCACCAGGTTTGCCTGGTGCAGAGGGTGGCTAGGCACCCTGCAGGATAAAAAAAAACAAGACCTGTCAAAGGGCGGATGAACCCTCTCATAGGGTCAATGGCCATCTAGCAAACATGTACCATGAAACGTGAAAAGGGTGTCTCTTGCATCGAAGCTTATTCTGGCCTTTCTCTGCATCAGAACTTCCCCCAGCCATCTTGGACCTCACCATACCGCTGGATCCGGGAGGTGATGTCAAGAGGGTGGGTCTGGACCAGTGCAACCCCTACTCATCTAAATCCATTCACGCACATGCTGTTCCTTACTGAGGAGTGGGGTATCCTCATGTCAAACTCCACAAACTAACTGAAAAGAACCATCATCATCCATTGGAATGAATAGCCAGAAGACTGTGTAGGTCTATTCAGGGATAAGGGTGAGGTAGCTGCCTAGGGTGGCATGCCCTGTTGGAGCAGCCACTGTTCAACCTCCCAAAATGCAACACCTCACATCTATCCACCTGCCCAATGGATCAAGAAGCTGTAATATTTGGCAACCATCTTCACTACAATACCAGATTCTTGCTGAAATCCATATATGCAACATTCACAGCTTGGCTCTTGTCAACTTTCTTAGGCACATCTTTAAAAACTCAATCAAATTTGTGAGGCATGACAAAACCATGCTAACTATCCTAATCAGCCCTTGCCCATCCAAGTGTTTGTATATCCTCTCCCTCAGAATGCTCTCTAATAATGGACCAACCACATATGTTAGGCTCACTGGTCTGTAGTCCCCAGGCTTTTCCCTTTTTGACTTGAAGCACAATATTTTCCACCCTCCAGTCTCCTGGCACCTTAGCTTTACTTAATGATGACTCAAAATCTCATCCAGGACACCTGCAATTTCCTCTCTAGCTTCTCACAGTGTCCATTTTCATTGTTTTTTTTAATAATTTATTTAAAATTTTAAGAACAAAAAACACTGTACATTTATTAATAAAAGATTATACATATAAAGAATACATGTGGCATATCCACCCTCCCTCTCCATCACCCCCTCCCTTACCCACCATCCACCTCCCCTCCCCCCCACCCCCAAACACCCCAAAGAAAGAAAGAGAAAAGGAGAATGCCAATTAATGTAAATTCTAA
Organism: Narcine bancroftii; assembly: GCF_036971445.1. Taxonomy (NCBI): domain Eukaryota; kingdom Metazoa; phylum Chordata; class Chondrichthyes; order Torpediniformes; family Narcinidae; genus Narcine; species Narcine bancroftii. Next base: position 22,211,802 of record NC_091469.1, read on the forward strand.
TTAGCTGCCATGGAGCCAAATACCACCCCGAACGGGTCATTGAGAGTTTAAATTTTTTAATCTACTTGTGGTAGATATGGGCTCCGTAGTTTCAAAAAAGAATGATATTTATCATGTAAATTATGTTATTTTCTCGAGGAATCCAAGATCTAATTTCAGTATGCCATCTTTACATCCCTAAATCTATATTGGACTTCAAAGCAATAGCTAAATATTTCTGTGCAACAGCTAAAGCCAATCATAAAAATTAAATTTGATACATAGCTAACCTTAGTTTTAAACTATACATTTTAATATTTCCTAATAAAAATAACATTGGATCTAATGAAAGTTTAACCCTTAACACTTCAAATAAAAATAGTCCAAAAAGACAACCTTAATACACTGCCAAGTTGATTGAAAGAAAGAACTTATTTCTTTATGACATCTAAAACTTAAATCTGAAGAAATTAAATTAAATCTTTTCTTTTAATTTTTGAGGTGTTAAATATCATTGATGGAAAAAAAATTATATTGTACCAATCTATATCTTACATTAATAATTTTAGTCATATTGTCCTTACATAAGATTCTCTAATCATCTTGATCTACTGTTCTACCTAAATCATTTTCCCACCTTAATATTGATTTATACATCTCCAATTTAGGATTCTAAATTATTGATTGGTTATAATGATCATTTAATTGGATTTTGGAATAAAAATTGATTATGAGATAGGTGGAAAAGGTAAGATTTCTTGTAAAACACCTTTATATCAAAATAAACTTTTTCCTTTTATTATTAATAATCAATTTTTTTTAAATATGGAGTCAAATGTGTATTAGAGTGAGATAGAAGATTGTTTTGAAGCTGGTTCTTTTATTTCCTTTCAACAAATGAAAGAAAAATATAATGTTACAAATAATGCCTTTTTTTGTTATCAAATTAAAGCTTTTTTTAATTGATGAATTAGGCCAAAGTTTAAGATTACCCAGACAATCTAAGCTAGAAATTTTGCTTACAAGTGGGGGGGGGGGGGGGGGGGCGGCTATCAATAAATTTATTTCATAAATGTATAAATTACTTCAAAGGAAAATATTCTTCGTCATTGTTGATCAGACCCGGGAGATCTTTCCACTTTCATCCATTTCAGAACCTTCAACACCTTCTCAACTGTAATTGTACTCAAGGCGCTACCATTGAGTGCCCCTAATTCCCCAATCCTTCTGTCTTTCTCCACAGGAGAAGTACTCATTGAGGACCTTATCTCCATAACGGAGTTATTTCCTGTCCCCTTTTGCCCCAATGGTTTCTTTTATTACGTTGCTCCACACTTCCAGAAACTCCTCCAGGTCTACGCTTGATCCCAGCTGCTTAGATCTGTCCCATGTCTCCTTCTTACTTTTGACCAGAGTTTGAATTTCCTTGGTCATCCAAGCTTCCCTGAGCTTGCATATCTAACGGGATCATATGCGTCTTATCTGTCCAGTCCATCAATTCAATGAAGGAGCTGTCCACATGGTACACTTTGCTTTTTCCTCTTGTTCATCTGTTTTACTATAAATATTTAAGGCATAACTGGCAAGCTCTGTAATTGCTCTAACTCTCATTTCAGGGTGAAGTGCAAGAATGTAGGATGACATTTTGATGGATCACTTAGTATAGCCTTTTCAGAAGGCAGTTTTACATAAATATATCTGGCTGGACATAGAAAACTCTTCGGCATTATCTTGAAGCATTCTATCCAGTGCAGGAGCGCAAACATTTATCCTCAAGCAACATCGCTGGAAAGTAAATGATCTTGGCATTACCAGTGATGTCTGCTATACTGCTAAAACAGACATAGTGACCACTCTTCAGAAAGTAATTCATTGGCAGTAAAATGTTTGGAGACAGGCAAGCAGGTAATGGTTGTGTAAAGCCAACTCGTTCTTCTGAACCAGCGATAAGGTCGCAGGGGCAGTTAGAGTCGTAGAGTAAGAACAAGCTCTCTACCTCGTGTGAAGTAAGAGAAGCTGGGGTGGGGTGGGGGGGGGGGTGCTTACGGATCAGACCATGGAGAGAAATGGTCAGCCAACATTTAGGGTCGTCACCCTAACTCTTTATAGAGTTTTGACAAAGCATCTTTGACTGAAAACGTTAACTGATCATTTCTCTCCAAGGATGGTGCCCGATCCTCAACCCCACACCCCGTCCCCAGCTTCTCTCTGTTCACTCAAGGTTCCAGCATCTACAGTTTTGTATTTCTCAAGCTGTCTACCTGATCAGTCTAAATGTCTTATGAAAGCTGCAGTTGCAAAATACTTCTGCCACTTATTTAAGAGAGTTGGACAGGATATCTGGGAGGAATGCTATTATTTAGGATTGATTCTTAAATGCTTCATTCTGCAAACTCGGCGACACCTTCTTTGACTCGACATGTGCGGGGAATGCGCCTATTTAAATAGGGAGCGCTGTCCTGCAGTGGGAGTGACTGCCTGGTGCCTGAAAGAAGCGCGCACGTCACCACACACACTCACCGCTCGGGAGTCCGGAGGGAAGATTTCGAAGGCGCGATTCCCTCCTGTCCGGGGGAGACCGGGAACTTTCACCTGCCCTCTGCCAATGTGATTGGCAGAAGGATTGATGTTGCAGATATGACCGCCGAGAGCCAGCGGCCTCCTTCCGAAGTCTCGAGTTGTGTCTGGAACAGGAGCCAGCTGGAGGTGAAGGTGGAGAAGGAGCCTCTGTTGCAAGAGCTTCATCGCGGAAGGAGGCGCAAGCGGCCGCTCCAACGGGGCAAGCCTCCCTACAGCTACATCGCCCTTATCGCCATGGCAATCGCCAATTCCCTGGACAGAAAACTCACCTTGGGCGGGATCTACAAGTTCATCATAGAACGATTCCCCTTCTACCGAGAGAACTCCAAGAAATGGCAGAATTCCATCCGGCACAATCTTACCCTTAATGACTGTTTCGTTAAAGTTCCACGGGAACCCGGGCGGCCCGGGAAGGGAAACTACTGGACGCTCGACCCGGCCGCCGATGACATGTTCGAAAGCGGCAGTTTCTTGCGAAGGCGTAAGAGATTCAAGAGGTCGGATATTTCCAGTCACTCGGTCTACATGCAAGAATCCAACGTCTTCTGTCCGATACAAGCAACCGGACCTTACTCAAGACCTGTATATGCCAACTCCAACTACGCTCCAACTTTCCCAACTTACCCCGCAGCCCGTTACCCCACCGCGACCTCGACCTTCACTAATATCCAGCCTCGGATGTACAATTCCAGCGCACTGACAGAGTACCACACCTCGGGGACAGAATTGACCCACCACGCCGCCAACACCATCCCCACGGAGATGAGCCCCGTTTATAGCAATCTTGGAGTGAGTTCTTACCACCCTCAAGCTTGCAACGGGCCTATGCTTCCCAATGCTGATTCATATCTCTACAACAGGCCTAATTCAAATCTCCAAATGGATCCCTCGACCTACTGTTTCGCCAGTAACCAAGCGTGTGGCACCTCTGGTCGCTTCCCCATCCCTCCCTCCCCTGTAAATTATGAGACCATGGGCCCTTTTGGAATAATCTCTTCTGGACAGTTGGCATCACTCCGTCAATATAACACGAGCGGGGAGATCAACTGTGCCAGCAGTACATACATGAATCACCCCTCTTACTATGCAAAAGTGGAAGGGTTTCTGCACTCCACGGAAAACAAGAATAAACTTTAGATCATTCCTGGAGAACCGCGATTGAAGACTGTGCGGGAGTTAAAGTGAAATCCCCTCAGCATCATTCAGTCGTTCGTCTCACAAGTATTTGGATTTTATTGCAACAAGGCTCAAGTGGTCGTATTTCGTTTTATGAAGTTGCCTATACAATTCTTACACTGGAATTTTGGGGGGAAAAAATAGCAACATCGTCTCTTCGGATGGCGCGAACATCAGTGAGAGGAGCTGAAATAAATATACCGACGTGCGTTATGTTTTTAACTTTAAGACGTTAAAGATCTATCCCGCCTCTACAAGTTCAACCACAAACTCTTAAGAAGGGAAGCAAAAATCAGAGGAATCTGGTTCAAAATGTTGCTGTCATCAAAGCTTAGCCACGCGTTTCCATCAAAAAAGCTTAGTGATTTAAATATTTGGGAAAACTCAGGACAAAGGTGGGAAAGCAAATTTGAATATTTTGATGTTCTGATATTATATTGTATATTTTGAACACTGGGTTAATTATAAATCTAACAGATTTTACCCAAACTCGCCGCCATTTTTGGTGTCATTTGCCGTTGTTCTGGGGATGTTCGTTGTGGTTTGCTTGAGTTTGGTTAATGTTTTCCCAAACGGAGATGTGTTCCTTTTCACAGCGCTGCATGTGAGACAACATTTGATTCACCTCATTATTATGATGTGTTTTAAGAACAGTGAACAAGAGGGTAACTGCGAGCATGCAGTTTTCAAGTCAATAAATCAGAATGTACAGGAACTACTGCGACTGGATAAATGCAACATTTTGGGGGCCAGTTCGTTTACTTCTCGTGATTGAGGATTGTGTGGGAATCTTGGTGTCAGCTATTAATTTCATCTCAAATTCTGCATGCCAGAAAGGTCGAGTACAAAGCAACGATCAGCCCCAACAATGATCTAACTGGCATAAAGACAAATTCTACGTTCTTTTAACATTTAAAATGTTAAATTTAAATTGCATTTACAACACGGCAGAAGCCGATTTCGGCCATTGAACCCCGTTCCTCCCACAGAAGTCAGGGGAGGCCAAATAGCGCCGGAATCGAACCCCGGGTGCTGGCGCTGTAATATTCAGGTTGCGGATTTTGACAATTGGGTTGAAAATTAAACATTGAAATACATGAATAAATAGATCAATTTTACGTAACTCAATACAAGACATAAATGTTTATTAGAAAACTAATTGATTGGACTTTCTTTTATCCAGGTTAATGCAAATGCAGAGGTCAGTATTCTGTTTGGTCCCGTATGGAAATTGCAGTGGAAATAAAGACTTGCATTTAGAAGGTGCTGCTGGCCTTGAACTTGTACTGTTGTATTCCTTGAGCACTGCAAACTCCCAGAATAAAAAATAAAGTGAAAATGGCCAGATTATTCAATCTAGTGGAGGGGAGGGGGATATTGGTTGGGAGACTGGGGAAAACTCCCTGATTTTTGTCGAAATTTTGAAAATTTATCCTGAGAGGCAGTCAGGAGCTTGATCCAAAATAACACTCCCTGAATGGTGTAACTTGCAAAGCATTGAATAAGTGTGACTAAAATCTCACAAGTTTGAAGTTGGATTCTTTTTTGCACCAAGTTAATTCTAATGTATGAGAGCCTGAGGTTGAAATCCTACACTACATTGTGTTAATTCTGTGGAATATATTCAAATATTGTACACCAACATATCTCTTTTCAATGTTTATTATTTTCAATTTGTGCTTGGGAGAGTGTCAATGTCAAGATACAAAGGCTTAAGAGATTGGTTACATACCACAACCAAATATTATTGATCGCCTCTTGTCACGAACAATATCCTTAAAGAAATATATATATATATATATATATATATATATAATGTGAAAATTGTTGCATAATTTTATCTGTTGATATAATTGATTGAAATGGACAAAGGGCCTTCCTTTGAATAATTATTTAAATATTTTACAAATGGCTAATTTAATACATGGGGTATCAAAGCTACTCTGCTAATGTCAAAATGTTTGAATGATTTTTATCTATTTGGTCAATGAATATCTGTTTTAATGAATTGTAAATGACAATGGCTAACAAGGTGACCACAAACTGGTGAGTGACAGAGTCATGGCTGGATTTTGTGAAATGAATATATCTAACACATTGTCAAGAAAGTACACTTAACTGAATTGCAATAAAGGTGGACCATTATGCAATACTTTTAACTCTAATATAAGAAAAGCCTAGACCCAAATAAACTGTAACATTAATTTATTAACATCTGAAAGGCACAATTGATAAAGATCCTGTAATGAGAAAGATGTATGCCAGGGCAGGACAAATGAAGTTGAAAGATGAATAAAATGGGTGTTGATAAACCAAACTGTATTCGGTTCACCAGATACATCACGAGAGGATTATTTACTATCAAGGTTCAAACTTACTTTATTGTCATGGACGCAAGTATAAAAAATGCATTTATTTTAGTTGCTCTGAATAGGTACACAAAGAGGCACCTCTAGTTCAGTGCTCCTGCCAGAAGGAGAAAAAGCACAAAAGAGCCCCGACAGAGACATTGTGTCCATGGATCCCATCACCTCTTCCAATGCTGCCATATACTCCTCTGTAGCCATATGGTTTTCCATGTGTTTCACCAGTAAACCCAAGCTCCAGACATCCTAACCACCCTACTTGGTACCTGGTTCCAAACCCTTGATAAAAAGTAGGAAACTATCAAAGCACGGAAGCCCTTTGGGGGCCCTCGAGCCACAGCACCCTCACAAATCCTAGTCCCAGTAGCCCACAGATAGGTGTAAAACTCTCAGCTGCCAAGAACCTCACCAGTCTGTTACAGGGGTCGCCTACCATGAAGGGCCCTCTCCCACACTTTCCTTTCTTGTTGGGGGGGGGGGGTGGTGTGGGTGTGCTCCCGTTATGATGCTCTGCTGCTCCACAGGGGCCTGCAACCCTCATTGTCTGAGCTGCTGAGCATGTTGTCGCATCTTGGTCACAGACCTCTGCATTATCTGATGTTAAACAAAACATTGCCAGCCCCATTCGACAGGTGGTTTAAACCTGAACAGGATGTGACGATCAGGCAGTAGGACCTGTGGGAGACTGCAAGACATGTCTGCACTCCTCCTAAGTCTGCACAAGTATCAGTACTCCCATTGCAGCAGCTGCAGCAGTGCTGACATCAGTGATTAGGCAATTAGTTACGTTAGAACAAAATCAAATTATTTCGAAGTGAAAAGTCAGCCTTCTCTGATGTATTAAGAAAATTAGGGACTAATGTTTTTAACATGAAAAATATGCATTTTCAATTTTAAGTTTATGGTTTGATCTCATTTCCTTACTTTCATGTTAAAATATTCCAATAAAAAGAAAGACTTCCATATCCAAAGTGTCTTTCACATATGTTAAGGGGTCCAGAGGACCCCAAAACCCAACAGCAATAGAAATTCACCAAGACAAATGGTTACTTAAACAATAGTTACCTTTAATTTTCTTTAAACATTAAAACAGGATCAAACTCTAACTTATTACTATCATCTTAACCCCCTTCTAATTCTAAGCGCACGCATATGTAAGTTCAGAAAAGTTCTTTGATTTACAGTCCAATCTTACTTCTACTCCTCCAAGTTCACTGGTATCAGGCAATTTTTATATTGTGCATAGAATTTAACATTTATGAATCTTCACCAGGCTTTGGTCCTTGAAAGGTAAATGGTTACCACTCAGGAAGGTTCTTGTCGGTTTTCAGAGAGAGATGTGTTGCTCATTGGACACAAACTGATCCCTTTTAATCAGCCACTCCAATGTCTTGCCAAAGAAACTTGACCTATCAGGATTTTTCAGATGATAACCTCTTTCTTTCAGGTCACCATGGAGTTCCTTCTCTGTTTCCCTTATCTCAGGTGAAACTATCTCCTCTTGTATGGACCACAAGGGCTTTGAACAGGCTGAACTAAAAACTCACAACTCGTCTTCAAAATTGGGTTGTTCCACAAGCTTGCCAGCTTGTCCTGTTCCAGTCCCAGCTGCTGCTGCTGAACTGTAGAACTGAATTCTCTCTCTTTCTCTGAGAAAATCACAAGACCCTCTTTGAACAGCACTCAGATAGACTGTGGCCCTGGACCTAATCTTCTGAGTTAGTTCATCTGTTGCTTTCCAAAACAATAATCCATTACTGCATTACAGCAATGTGAAGTCTCTATGGGCATTCTTCAAAGTTTTTGCAAAGACACTTGGAGCCTGGACTGTCTGGCTTGAGCCAAGCTCTTGCATTTTAAATGAGATCTGTTTTGAAGTGTTTGTATTTATTTGTGATCTACACTATAAAAAATCCTGCCACAATTTATCTCCTTTAAAACATAACTATATACAATATAAAATATAACAATCTGTCACACATACTTGAATGAACAGATTTCAGTCTTCTTATCAAGACAGAATAAATTTCACATCTGCTTAAGATATCGAGCCTGACTTCAGCACTGGTTCTTGACCCTTCCACTGGATAGAAATGGTCCAACTTAACATCGCTTAATATTCTGGACAGGATGGCCAGTGTTGAAAGCAATGCAAGTAAGGCTAAAATGTGTTACCTTTTCCAGCTTGTCTTGAGAAGGTAATGGTGAGCAACATTTTGAACCATTGCTTTCTGTGGGTGAAGAACCTCCTTCAGTGGTTTGGTTAGAGTTCCAGGAATTTGATAATAACAGGAATATGCAGAAATCTTTTTAAAAATCTGCATAGACTGAAAATCTGAAACTTACACAAAATTCTGGGAAAACTCAGCAGGTGAGGCAGCAACTGTGAAAAGAGAAACAGTTTATGTTTTAAGAGTGTGAAACCCTTCATCAGAACTGGGAAATAGGAACAAGCTAATCAAGCAGTTTTGTGGGGGAAGGTCACTGTTGTAACAAGTACATTCCCAGCATGTCTCTAATCCGATGAAAAGCCATGGCCATTAAAGGGCAGTTAGGTATCTTTGTCTGTGTAATGTGTTGCTAACAATGGATAGTTCAGCCTGTTCGGACACGTTCACCATACCAAACATACAAATGAAAGTAAAAGGATGGGAGGAATGGCAGAGGAATGCTGATACTGGATCCAGGATTTGAGGGAGTACTGAGGGCAAGAAAGAATCCCAAAGGGCCTGTAGGCACTGAAAACTTCCTGATTGTTTTGGAGGTTCATATCTGGGACCATAGATTTGCCAATAGATCAATCAGGAGGTTGTGTGGCTATAGATGTGCTGGAGGTGAATCCATGGACACTTGGTGTCTCTGAAGGGACTCTTTTATTGTTGGGGGTGCCAGGCAGTGCTAGTGATGCCACTTTGTGTGTCTTTACTGCATGCAAAAATTGACAAATTTTGTGTGTTATTACATTTTGTATATTAGTAGAATCTTGAACCTTGAAAGTGAAAGAAAGAGTATGTCGCACAGGCTGCTATGTGTCCAGATGAAATTTGAGGATTAGTTCTTCATGCTTACATTGAGTCTTGGCATAACAAGAGAGCCACAGAGGGAGTAGAACAGTTACTCGACTGAGTGCTACTGGTACCACGTAATCCAGTACTACTTGTCGCATAGTTGGACAGTCAGTGACTAAACCGGCTCCCCCACCAGGCTTGCCTGTTGCAGAGGGTGGCTAGACACCCTGCAGGATGAAAAACAAGACCTATCAAAGGGCAGATGAACTCTCTTGTAGGTGATTGGGTAAACAAAAATCCCAGTGCAAAGTAATTAATCCAATTTCCAAATGAAATCTATGACATGTAAAAGTATAGCCATTTCTCAGTGATTGTTTCTGGAGTTGTCGGTACAAATATCTTGGTCCATGTGGTCTCTTTTAAAGTTTTTATTGAGTTTAACATTTAAATCCTACATACAAGTCTTTTAATAAAACAAATAACAGGTCATATCATATTCATATCACAAATATAAATTGAAAACCTATCCATAATTGTTTATTTAACAATAAACATAATTCTGGATAGAAAATAAGTATCCCTTATCCCTTGATCTAAACAAAGGGTAAGTTTTGTCCAATTTAATGATATGATCTATGACAACCAGATTTAAATTCATATTTAACAATCTAAAAAAGGAATAAAAGGAAAATAAAGAAATCAAAAACAACAAAACCTAAAACTAAATATATCTCCTCCTTCTATCTTATAGAAAAAGTTGTAAAGATATGGATCAAATAGTGACCTTCAGACATTAGACAGAGGATCTCCAGAGCATCCAAGAATCTTAAATCTTCCAATCATGGCAGTGTTCTATGAATGGGCCCCACATCTTTTCAAATTGAAACCTTCTATGTTTAATGTTGTATCTAATTTTCTCCAAGCTTAAATAGGAATTACATCTTATAACCACTGTGTACGAGTAGGTGAAGAGTCATCTTTCTATTTCATTAAAATTGCTTGTCTGGCTATCCACATGTTAAGAGCTAAAACTTTCTCTGAGTTGCAAATCCAGTTTACGAGAAAAACCAAACAAAGCTATTTTGATCTTATAAATCTTTGATAAAGTTTGGCCTTTTAACGGTACCAGTTGTAAAGATTTTCACATGGTAATTTTTTTCCCCACTGGTCCTGTGACCAGACCATAGTTTAAAATATAACCTGTATATGCGAATGTTGAGATAATTCTTCAGGTTCCATGGACATCTAAGGAAATTAGTTATGAGAGACAGCAGTTTTAATAGTGTAAAAATGATAAGCAAATAACAGAATTTGAATCTTTACAATGAATTAGTAAAATTTTAGTAATAATATCAGACTAAATTCTGACAGTATACATAGAGAAATTTTAGGATTGCTGACCAAAATCTTAGTGAAAAATGTAAATTATTAAAGATTTTGAAAATGGGCAAAGAGGAAAGGTGAAGATGTTTACAGAGATAAGCAGAAAACAGGGGGTTGGCAGCCTCAGGAATGGAACACCAATAAAAGCTCAGAAAGAGGCCAGAATCAGAACATATTTGCTGAGTGGAGAGAGGATACACAGAAAATGGAGGGCAAGGTGACAGTAAGTTTTTAAAAACAAGGAGTAAAAAAAAAATTAAGATACTACTCTATTCCATATCACACGAGTACAGGAAAAGGATGATCAGAATTTAGTACAGATTAGTATTAAGGCAACATATCGAGATAATTTATTTTGAAAGCCAATGGTATTACTAGGTAGGATTAAAATGGTTTTCAGCAGTTATTAAACAGTAAAATCAGACCTGAGCTAAAATAACATTTGTTTACTTATTACACACACACAATAGGGACCCGAGTTGGACATCAGGCACTTCAAAGCTGACTGGCCCTTTAATATGCATGTGGTTGATCAATGTTGGCCTTCACTCCTCTTTTGTGCTTGTTCCCAATTCTCTTCTCTTCCTTGATCTGTCAAATAATTTGCCTCCACTTTAAAAACTTATCACGATCCAGCTTTCACACCCATCAGAGAATTCCAGATTCCTCAGTAAGAAGGCATTTCTATGAACCTCAGATTTAAATGACCAGCCATTTATATTGTAGTTATATCTCCTTATTCAAGACTTTCCAGCAAGTGAAAATACTCCATCTACCCCATTAAGCCTGCTTCAGATCTTACACATTGGTAGATCACTTTCATTCTTCTGAACTCCATGCATACAGGCCCAAATTATTTAATAGCCCTTGGCAAGATAGCACGAATTCTAGGAATTAGCCTGATGAATCAATCTCCTTTGTACTTCTTCCAATGTCACTATATCTTTTCTTTGGTCAGGGAACCAAAACTGTGGGCAGAATTCCTGGTGACTTTTCACCAACACCCTGTACAATGCAAAAGTCATTTCTTTAAAACTCTAACCTACTTGTGTTGAAGGCCAAAATTATCCAACTTGTTGGACCTGTCTGTTAGCTTTGTCTGATTCATGCACTAGAACACCTAGATCCCTCTGAACTTCACTCAGTTTCACTCTCTCTCTCTCTCTCTAGTATTTAAATAATTTACCTTTTGATTTTTCTTACAAAAGACCTGTTACGAGCCCAGAGGACCCCAAAACCCAGCAGCAATAGATATTCACCAAGACAAATGGTTACTTAAACAAAAGTTGCTTTTAATTATCTTTAAACATGAAAACAGAATCACACTTTAACTTATAACTTTTGACCTAACTTAACCCCCTTCTAATTCTAAGCACACATATATGAATTGTGTGTGTAAGTTCAGAAAAGTTCTTTGGTTCACAGTCCAATCTCACTTCTCATTCTTCCAAGTTTACTGGTTGCAGGCAATTCTTATACTGTGCACAGAATTTAACATTTATAAAGTTCACCAGGCTTTGGTACTTGAAAGGTAAATGGTTACCGCTCAGGAAAGTTCTTGTCTGTTTTCAGAGATAATTGTTGTTCCAGGACACCCACAACTTGATTCCTTTAATCAGTCACTTCAGTGTCTTGCTGACAAAACTTCCCCTCTCAGGGTTCTCCAGATGATAACTTCTTTCTTTCAGGTCACCACAGAGTGCCTTTTCCGTTTCTCTTATTTCAAGAGAAACAGTAGACAACCAGTCCTCTCCTCTTGCATGGACCACAAGGGCTTTGACCAGACTGAACTAAGCACTCACAATCCATCTTCTAAATGGGGTTTTCCACAAGCTTGTCCTGTTCCAATTCCAGTTGCTGATGCTGACTGTAACACAGTAGAACTGATCTCTGTCTTTGTCTCTCTCTCTCTCTCACAAAGAAAAAACTTGTTTTACTCTCTCCCCTTGCAAAACCACATGACCCTCCAAGAACAACAAGTTCCATTCCAGACAGAATGTGGCTCTGACAAGTTCTTTCATCTGTTGCCTTTCTGTAAACAACAATCCATTAGTGAAGTCTCTTGGGCACTCTCCAAAGCTTTTGCAAAGACAGTTGGCCCAAACATGTCCAGCATGAGCAGAGCTCCAGTATTTTAAATAAGATCTGTTTTAAAGTGTTTATATGTGACCTAATCTAAAAACCCTGCCCCAATTTATCTCCCAAAAACATGTCTATATTCTGTCACAGACCTCACACTTAACCACATGAAACTCCATTTGCCAGACTTTTGCTCACTCAATCTTGCTTTATCCCAATGCAGAATCACAGTATCGCAACATGATTTTCCACCTGCTTCCATATCAACAGCAAACCTGGCAACTTTACATACTTTTCCTTCTTTCTTCTGGTTATTGAAATAAACAGTAAAAAAACAACTGTGGGCAAAGAAATGTGGTACAACAGTTTGAAAAGGACCCATTTATTCCACCTGTTTTCAATCCATTTTATCATACTTCCACTGAATTGACAGACTTGGGACCTCAGCTTCTTATCAAGACACCTTGTAAAATGCTGTTGGAAATCTAAATACATTACATCTACAGGCTTCCCTCTAACTCTCCCCGTTACATCCTCAAGGAATTCAAGCAAACTCGTCAAACATGATTTGCCTTTCATTAAGCTCCAGTTCCAAGTTCAAATTTATTGTGACATGTACCAAGATGCAGTGATAGATTGATTTGCAAGCAGCTATTTAGACAACTTGCATGTAACACAAATAGTAGTAGGTAGCACATAAGAAGCTGTACAGAAGTGCAAATTTAGAGTTGGTATGGAGCAAAGTGAAGGTTATCAAGTCAGATGATATTCACTCACTTTAAATATTGTTTTGTAAAATGATTATTTCCTCTGATTATTGATTCTAGCATCTTGCTAATTGTTAAAACTAACCAGTCTATAATAACCAACATATTATCCTCTCCAATTTTTGCCATTCACATGATCCCATCTCTAGACACATATTCCCCTCTCCTCTCCACTTTCCAGAGGAATTTCTCCCCTCCCTCCCACCTTCACCAGGATTTCCTGGTCCACTCATCCTTTCCTAATTGCTCCTTGGTACCCACCCTTGTGAACCAAGAAATGCTGCACTTGCATCCACACCTCCCTCACCACCGTTCAGTGACTAGCAGTCCTTCCAAGTGAAGAAACACTTGTGAATCTGCAGGGCATCATCTGGGCTTCCCAATGTGGCCTCAACATCGATGAGACGGGAGACTGAGAGATCATTACATTGAACACCTTCACTCTGTTTGTGGCAATAACAAGGACTTCCCAGTAGCTATTTTAATTACACACACCGTTTCCACACCACTATGTCTATCCAAGTTGTCATGCACTGCCAAAATAAGGCTAGCCACAAATTAGAGGAACACCTTGTATTCCATCTAAGTACTCTCCAACCGTATTAACATTGACATTTAATTTCCATTAAACTCCTCCTTCCTCTTTCCCTAACCCAGTCTCCTTTCCTCTAGCTCCCGACCCACTTCCCTCTCCTACCAGAGTACTATTTTCTCCTATCACAGCTTCTCTTGTACCCTCCCACATGTATCCATCTATGACTTCTTACCTTCCTCCCACCTTTTTTTATTCAGATACCTGCCAATTTTTGAAAGGCTCAAGGCCGAAACACTGATTATGCTTTAATTCCTTTTGATTCTGCGTGACCGGCTGAGTTTCTCCAACTCATTTGTATACTGCAGCTCCCTGCCTTGTATTTTTCTTTTTTTTGAACAATGGAGCAACATTGGCAGTTTTCCAATCATCTGATACCCTCCCCAAATTTAGTAGGCAAGGAAAAAATTCAGCCAGTGAGTCCATTCTCTCTTCCGCCATTTCCTTTAAAATCTTTGTGTGCAGTCCACCAAATTAGTTAATGAGATGATTAGTCACATTGACTCAGGACATAACCAAGAGATGCATCAGTCACCCACTGATGCCACCTTACTGGTAAGATGGTAGATCATGGCCTGAAAATGGCACAGGTTCTGCAAGTAAATGCTCCAGAGTAATGCTCAAAAATCAGATTTCAGATTTATTGTCAGAATACTTACATGACATCACATACAACCCTGAGATTCTTTTTCCTGTGGGTGAGGAAGAATTATCACTAATTGGTAGTGAAGCAAAAAAAAAACTGCACACACACACAGACACACATGTAAACAAATAAAGAAATGTAAACAAACTGCTGTATAATACAGAGGAAAAGAAAATCAACGTGCAAAAGGATCCTTAAATTAATCCCTAATTAAGTTTATTGTTAAGGAGTCTGCTAGTGAAGGGAGAGCAGCTATTCCTGAACCTGTAGGTGTCTTGTAGCACCTATATCTGATTCCTGATGGTAGCTGAGAAAAAAAAAAAGCATATGCTGGGTGGTGTGGATCGTTGATGATTGCTGTTCTCCGATGGCAGCGTTCCCTGTGAATGTTCTCTATAGTAGGGAGGACTTTTCCTGTGATGCCCTGGGGTGTGCCCATTACCTTCTACAGGGCTTTACACTCAGGGGTATTGGTGTCTCCATACCAGACCATGATGCAGCTGTCAGCACACTTTCCACCATACATCTGTAGAATTTTACCAGGGTTTCCGATACCAAATCTCTGCAAACTCTTGGAGGCAGAGGAGCTGACGTGCTTTCTTCATTATGTCACTAGTGTGTTGGGACCAGGAAAGATCCTCTGAAATAGTGACTCCCAAGAACTTAAATTTGCTCACTCTCTCCATCTCCAATTCCCTCAATAACTGGGGGCACACCCCTGGTTTTGCCTTCCTGAAGTCAACAATTAGCTTCTTGGTTTTGGTGATATTGAGTCCGAAGTTGCTGTTGGTGCACCATTCAGGTAAGTTTTCAAACTTGTATGCTGACTCATTGTCCCTTTTTTATATAACTACTGTGGTATTGTCAGTGAATTTGTAGATGGTGGTGTTGTACCGAACCAATTATAGGTGTAAAGTGAGTAGAGCAGGGGACAAGAACACAGCCCTGTGGTCCTCCAGTACTGATGGGGATTGTGGAGATGTTCTTACCAATTATCACTGATTGTGGTGTTAAATGCCAAACAGTAGTTAATAAAGTGTATCGTGATGTATGCATCTTTGCTATCCAGGTGTTCAGGGTTTTCTGTAGAGCCACTGAGATGACATCTGCCATAGACCTGTTGCTACAATAGGCAAATTAGAACAGATCCAGATAGGAACTGAAACGTCTGGTGGATTCCATAACATTTACATACAGCATGTTAAAAGTACCCCAATTAACCTACAACCCCCATATGTTTTGGAAGGTGGGAAGAAACCTTAGCACTTTGAGGAAATCCACATAGACATGGGGAGAACATACAAACTCTACAGGCAGCGCCAGATTCAAACCCAGGTCACTGACACTGAAATAGCATTGCCCTAACCACTACACTTAACATGCTGCCCCATGAGGAGACAATGATCAAAGCACAAGCCATCAATGGCCAAAGACTGGCCAACAGGTTTGGATTTGGGTTCTTGTGACATTCTGAACTCAGTGGTAATTATGTGGAGAAATGTTGCCATTTACTCATGCATTATAACTAATGTTAGAGAGCAGGGAAGTGATACCAGACTATTAATCACCATTATTTCTACCACCAATAAACAAATCAATTTGAACATTTATCTTATTGCTATTTAAGTGATTTACTGTGTGCAAAGTGACCTCATTAGCAGCAAAGTTGAAATACGACAATGAACACATGGATAAGAATAGTGCAAGATAAATGCAAGTTTAGGTACTATTTCCCTCCACCTCTCTCCTCTCATGGATAAAAGTAGAAAAAAAAGAGTTTAAAAAAATACATTTATTAGACTAGAATATTGCCTCTAGCTTTTAATAATTCTGAAAAAATTCTGACAGGAGAATACACAATACACAAACATCTGAGGCATTAGATACACTACAAGTACTCAGTCTGCAGTGCAGTAAATTCAGCGGAGTCATGGCTGAGACAAAAATATCTTCTACATCCAGATGAAAGAATCAAAACCTTCAGTTGAAACAAGATCATCAAAATAAAATAATTTTTGAAAATAATGCATAAATTAGGATGTTTAAGTGAAATATACCAAGTCTTTGTTAACTGTTGACTTGCCATCCCTGTGTCCCAGGATTGGGACACAGAGGTTTGTGGCTGGAGCTGTGATCTCGAGCATAAGCCAGATGTGCGGCCGGAGCAGGGATAAGGATATGGAACACATAAGTTCAAGAACATAGACAGGCTTTCACTAGGGTCCAGACTGTTGGTCAGGTGTGCAGCAAGAGCTGGGGTCAGGAGTGAGGCCAGAATCAGATGTCAGGAACGTGGGTAGGTTAATATACAAGCTCCATGCTGAAACTTACATTGAAGTAATACAATGGAGAACTTGACTGCTGCATGTCATTATCAGTGGTCTTACTGGCATCTTTACTATGTTATCTGTGTGAAGTCCTGGTCCTTGTCCCTCGCAAACAAGGATTTAGACATTAGAAATTCAAATTGCCAACTAAAAGAAAAAAAATCACAGAATTTGAGAGAACTAGGTAGCAATCATCCCTATTGATATAAAATTATAAAATTCCAAGGAAAACTTGTCACAGTAACTTAAATGACAAAAAGCAACATTTAAGGGTAAAATGTACACAAACTCAGTACCAAATTAATTTTATCTAAAACTTCAGAAGAAACAACCACGTTACTGAAAATTGGCTTGAAATTAAAATTACTGATAGAAACAATCAAATGTTCCCAGGCCAAAGGATGAATAAATACAAACAATTCAAGTCAACTTTATCATTCATTACCATGGTCACACAGTAGGACGAGATAAGGATTTCTCCAGGACCATATTTACATGGATACAAGTTGGAAACAGTTAACACATTAAAATATTAGTTTTAAGATGTATACACTGCAAGTGCACGGGTGCACTATGCACATCTGTACTGGGAGTTCAGGAGCCTGATGGCTTGGGAGATAATGCTGTTTCCCAATCTAGATATAAGGGGGCCTGAATGCTTCGGTACCTCCTGCCAGATGGCAGAAGAAACCGTTTACATGTGGGATTGTAGAGTCTTTCACAATGTTTATTGTTTTCCACCTGCATCAAGTGTAATAGATGTCCTCCATTCTAGGAAGAGGTTCACCAATAGTCTTTTTCACTGACTTCACTATCCTCTGCAGGGTCTTGTGGTCTTAGATGGTACAGCTTCCAAGCCAGGTGGTGATAGTTGCATTGGATCCTCTCAATAGATCCTACGTAGAATGTAGTAAGGATCAAGGTTGGGAGATAGAGTTTCCTCAGTCTTTGCAGGAAGTAGAGGAACTACTGGGCTTTCTTGGCTATGGAGCTGGCGTAAAGGGACCAGGCGAGGTTCTCTACCAGGTGCACAACGAGGAACTTGATAGTCTTGATGACCTCAAGGGTAGAGCTGTCTATGGTCAGGGGAGTATGATCTCCCCTGGCCCTCCTGAAGTCAACAACTATCTTTAGTTTTTTTTTTAATGTTCAGATTCAGGTTGTTTGCTCTGCACCAATTTGTTAATGTCTGCATTTCGTCTCTGTACGCTGCCTCCTCACTGTTACTGATAAGGCCCACCACTGTCGTGTTGTCAGTGAACTTTATAGTATGTTTGAGCTGTGTTTGGCTGCACAATTGGAGGTCAGCAGAGTTGACAGCAGTGGACTAAGCATGCAGCCTTGGGGCAGGGGCGGGGTGGGGGGGGTGGCTGTGCTCAGTGTGTTTTCTGATCCAGACTGCTTGAGTTCTCCCCATCAGGAAGTTGAGAATCCACTTGCAAAGGGAGTGTTTAGTCCCAGCAGGCCCAACTTCTTTATCGGGTACTGAGATATGATCATGTTGAATGTCAAGATGAAGTCAATAAACAGCATTCGAACATACAAATCTTTATTTTTATAACAGTTGCTTGTTTCAGTCTTCAGCTGAAAGATCGAAGAACAGGCGACAGATCTGATTCTACTTTGAATGGAATTATGAGTTATTTTCTTCATGAGTAAATTTGTAACATTGCTTAAGCAACACCATTTCTAATGGTAACTTCACAACAAATACAAGGAGGGACTTTCAATGGAATTACAAAATATGAGTCATTGCTGGATCAGTATTGTGGCTGATCACAAGAAAATTGTTAACGTAGATTTATTACTTTATAGATGGTGCAATATTCTCAAGCTAGAAGAATTTAAACACTAGCATTTCTAATGTCAGGCTCCTCTTTCACAGGCTTTATCCTCAAGATTTCAGTGAAGTCATCGCCAAACCATGTAGTGATGTGGGCAATGTCCAGAGTGAAGTAAAAAAGCATGTCCTGGCACTGCTTCCTCCGATAAATGGATCTTGGATCAGCTGCTAGCACAGCCACCATGGCAGATTTTAGTTCCTCTACAGAGTGGAAAAACTTCAATGTCATTTTTTGTGGATCTGTAAATAGACAGGAGGTAAAAGATTTAAGATCCAAAATCAGACATGGTAACAAAAATCTGATACACAAAAGAACCATGAAACCAAAAATCCTTTAGATAATTGGGAGAGGGGAAAAATGCTAGAAATATTGATCCGATCTAAAAGTATCCATGGTCAATGACAAAGATTTCATCAGAGCATTGATATGACAGTTTCTCAGTGAACCACACGACACAGAGAAAATAGAATTTAAATATACTTAACAAATCCAACAAGACTGTCGTACAAGGTATTCTGTACAATTCAAGTGAAAATTGTTCTATTTTGAGAAGTGCTTTGCCCCCATTTTCCATTCTCAGAACACTAAATTCTTAAATCGTTATATCAATTCAAGGGCAGATGTGTGGGTGCATTTGTACTCATTCTTTATTTAGATTTGTTCAAACAGTACAAAAGCAAAGCAGTTGTTATTAAATTGTATAAAACGCTTGTTAAGACTTTCGTTGGGAGTGCTGAGCTCTACTTTGGACACTGGATCTTAGTAAAGGATGTGAAGACCATGGAGAGGATGGAGATTTAACAGAGAAGCATCATGAACACTAATTATATGAACAAAGTAAAGGAATACAGTTTTAATATGGGTGTTCAAACATCATGAAGTATTATACTGAAGAAAACAAGTTTAAAGTTTACAGGGCCACCAGGATCCGAAGCCAAAGGATATGGATTTAAGGCAACAGGCCAAATAACTAGAGGGAAATGTTACTTTTTTAATGCAGAAATTTGTGATTATCTGAAGTTGTCATCTGAAAGATGTGGAAGCAGATTTTAATAACTTTCAAAAGCAAATTAAATACTTAAAAAGGAATGAAAAGAATCACAGGACCAGAAGTAATGCAGTGAAGAAAGAGCAATACAGTCAAGTCCTTTACCCAAAAACTGCCAGAGGCATGTTGGTCCAAACACTAACTTTTGTGTCACTGCTATTATGACAGTTTAACTGTTCAATTGATGATACATTAGAAAGCAGAGATTTGGATTCTTCTTTCCAGTTTCATTGTTACTGAACCGTACCTGACTTGCCTGGAGACTGAAACTGTTGTAAATCCATTTCTGCATGAGGAGTGAATCGAACCTCCAAGGAATTCACAGGTGACTGTTTTAGCCAAGTTCCAATATTACCATGTGACCATTTATTTCCAGGTGTGTTAATAGCAACCACTTTGTTTGGCTTTTTCCTCTGACTACATGTCACAGATTTCTCCGGGTTGAGACACATTCCTTGGTGTTCTTTAGTTATGTAGTTTATATTATCGCTGTGAACAAGTTGGCTTTTAATTTTCTCCACAGCTAAGTGTATGCTTTCATAAGACATACTCCCTTTTCCAGCAAGCTGCTCACAATACTTCTCTTCCTTTGGGATTTTGCTGACGATACGCGGTGATATCTTTCCAACCTTGCCTTCTTCACCCACGTCATCTTTTTCCTTTCTGAATGAACTCTTGGGGTCTTTGGGAGAATGTTCTACCCTTTCAGTAGAACAATCGCATGCTATATTTGAAGCCACAATGACATGTGTTGAATCCTTATCCTCATTCTCCCCAGTTACCCCACCAGAGATCGGATTGGTTATTTCTTGGAATTGCTCAACAGGCTCACAAATCTCTTGATGCTTATGACAGGCATTTATATTTTCTGTCAAGTCAACCCTAGGTGTGTCATAACCTGGAATATATGGTTTAATGTCCAGTACTGGTGTTCCTTGTATCATGTCAATTCCAGAAAGATAAAGAGTATCACCTAGGGTTTGGAAATAAATTACACAATGAGAGTTTACCATCATATACACAAGTACAATGAACAAATGCACCAAAATTCTACAGCCACATGGGTTCACAAGATACACCAACAATTAATAGTCAAATACAAATAAAAATTCATGTTCATTGTGAACCACTGAATCAACATTGTTATCATATTAAAAATATTAAATAAAGCTTAGCTTCAAGGCTGAGATAAATTTGACACTGCAAATGCAGAACAAACTATTTGATCCAAAGTTTAGCTTAAATTCTATATTCCTTCAATTTAGAACCTATTCAACCTGTCCTATGATTATGACATGTGATGACCTCCCTACCTCAGAGTTCCCCCGAGTTGGAATTAAATCACTGTTAACCATTACTAGCCTGAAATTCCGGAGCTTTCTGTTGAAAACCTTCACCACATCTGAAGATGCTGGACCTAGTGCAGTATGCAAAAGTGCTGGAGAAACTCAGCAGGTCATGCGTCATCCAAAGAAAGTAAAAGGTAGTCAATGTTTAGGACTCAGCCCTTGGTCAGGAGAGCCGAAAATCAGGCTGGCCCATGAATAAAAAGGTGAGAAGTAATAGACGATTTGAAGCAAGGACGTGATGAAGATGCCAAAATCCTCTTCATTCAACAATTGAATTACAAAATTTCACATATTTCCATGGATGTTCTCACATCCTCCACTGTTTTATTATGGCTATTGGCAAAGATATATAGGATTGTTTTTCAGATTCCTTCATCTGCACGTTTTTACTGAAAGTTTATTTAAAATGATTCAATAGCAATGATTTTCTGGCATGAAAACTGCAGTTCGTTATGCAGAAAATACTCTGCCATCAGGAAAAGTTTCACTTTCACACAAAAGTTTTGATGCTGCTTTTTTTTTTAAATTCAGAATTTGTGCAGATTATACTAAGATTCCTGATCCTGTTTTTCCTGTTTTCATCAAAGTTGTCCTACCGCATGCAAAAATGTATTCTACATATACTGTAGACAGTCTTTGAAGCAGCTTACCTTGAATTCTATCCAGCTTCCCCAATGTTAAACCTATCGCATTAGGGCGATGAGGACTTCTTGTTGAAAAAATTCCAGTTTTTAATCCATTCAGTCGAGGTGGTTTAACTTTAGCTTTAGAGCTATGATGCCCATTCTTGTGAAAAACAAAGATAATCCTGCATAAATCAATTGTTTCACATTTAGAAATTTTAGCATAAATTTAAGCATATCGATATTAATTTTACAGAATAGGGAACAAGTGCTGCAAGATACCTTTTAATTATTAACAGTGAACTTTAATTAACTGGCTATCTTGGCAGTGCACAACCCTACCCCTGGCAGATGTGCACCAAGCAGACCCTGACATTCCGAGTACCGACAGCGCTCACCAGCTTACAACTGGAGGACATCCAGATTGTCCCTGGCAATCGCACGCTGCTCTGCGACACCTCGATGGATAAACCTCGCTCTATCATTCCGGCTGTATGGAAGAGATGGGTTTTTGACTCAATCCACAACTTGGCTCACCCCACCATCAGGTCTACAGTCAAATGGTGGTGAACAGGAATGTCAGGCATGGCCTCTGCAAAGCGGTCACCCTATTGGTCAGGACTTGTACTCAGTGCCAATCATCCAAAATCTAGACTCCTAACAAAGCTCCACCACAGACATTCGAGCCAGCACATCACTGCTTCAGCCGTGTGCACATTGACTTTGTGGAGCCCCTACCTGTATTCAGAGGCGCACGTTACCTTCTCACAGTGGTCGACCTGATGACCAGAGGCGGTGTCACTATCAGAGGCTTCCACAGAAGCATGAGCACGTGCTTTACTCAACACTTGGGAAGCTCATTTCAGGATCCCCGAACACCTTAAATTGGACAGGGGGGCCCAATTCACTGTGAATCGCTTTAGCCTATGCCCTGGGGACCCAATTCCACCACACTTCGGCATATCACCCACGGACCAATAGTTTGGTAGAGAGGTTACACAGACACCATAAGGCAGCCTTAATGGCGCGGCTTACCGGACCTAACTGGGCCGACAAACTTGGGTTCTGTTAGGCATCTGCACCATCCCCAAGAAGGACTTCAAGGCATCCTCTACTGAGTTAGTCTATGGCGTACCCCTAGTTATACTGGGTGAATTTGTGATGGCCCCTGAGGACTTAGGGGAGCCGCCAGCGACCACATTGTCCCGACTACGTGAGCACCTAGGCACCCTGGCACCCGCTAAACCTAGACCTGATGGCCAAATCTGCACTTTGGAACTTGTTGCCACAGGAGGCTGTGGAAGCGAGTCCATTGGGTGTATTTAAGGCAAAGATTAACAGGTATTAGATTAGTCAGGGCATCAAGGGTTATGAGGAGAAAGCCGAGGGGGGGTTGAGTGGGTGGAGTGATCAGTTCATGATTAAAATAGCGAAGCAAACCCGATGGGCGAATGGGCCTACTTCTGCTTCGATATCTTGTGATCTTTGGCCTCAGGTGAAGTGCGAGAAGACTGAAGGCTGGTAAATGTTGTGCTTGTAGCCGACTGCTACAAAGAAACACACACACTCGCAGTATGGGAGGTTAAGCTCTGATATTTATCGAGGCTGGAAAGGTTCCTTTTATATAGTTGGAGTTCCAACCGTTTTTTTGATTGGCTGACATCAGTCGCATGAATAACAATAGCAGGCGGGAACATTCTTGCATTTGTATACCCTTCTTCCCTGTTATTGATTTTTAGCTGGGCAGCTTGGCCAGTGCCATTTTAAGGCTGCTAGTCTTGTACTGCTCCAGCTTTCAACTGCGCTGGTTCGCTGTGTGAAGGGATGTGCGCACTACGCGATGTGCCGGTTCGATCTCTGCAGTGATGGGCCGCCACGTGCTATTATTTAGAAAGAACAGCAAGGACAAGCCATGGAACTACAGGCCAGAGCTTGACGCCAATGATCGGAAAACTGAGGGAGGAGATCCACCAGCATTTGGAGAGGCAGGGGCTGACTAGGGGTAGTCAGCACAGATTTGTGTCTCAAATCTTTTTCAATATTTTTATTGAGTTCTAAAAGAAAATCGTACATAGGTAATATTCAGTATCCAACAAAGTAGATATGTTGTTACATATAACCTACGATAGATTTGAAAAAGACAAATAAAATGTAAAAATTATGCTAATAATCAAACCCCTCCCATGTGAAGTTATTGGTTGAACATATGTGTTCCTCTACTGTAATAGGGAAAACAACCAAACCACAAAATGGGATCTAAATAAACTTATAAATGATGAAAATAATTAAGAAAAATAACTCATAAACTTACAAAGTTAAAATTAATTTTAGTAGTACAGGTAGAATATTTTTTTCCCCCCTGAAGTCAGGCATGCCATCACATCTGATAGCCATTGAATGTGAGCAGGAGGGACAGGATCTTTCCATCTAATATAGCTCTCCCAGCGATGAGGAGAGCAAAAGCAACTACATGGGATTGTAGCCCAGACAAATTCAAGTCCATTGGCTTACTCATTCCAAACAGGGCAAATTAATATGAAGAACTAAAGACAAGGTACGAAAAATACTTTCCCAATAAATGGAAAGTACATGACCAAAACATATGAAACAATGTACCTTCTTCAGTCTTATATCTGTCACATTTTGAATATTAGAATATAATTTATTCAATTGAAATTTGGAGAAGTAAACTCGATGTACTACATTAAATTGTAATAATGAGTATCAGGCACACCAAGAAGATGAATCTACCAATTTCAAAATAGAGTCATGCGCATAGGAATCAAGATGGCCGCACTCAGCCTACAGACCCCGGGATGCCGACTAACAAGATAATTACACACATTTTGGCTCTTACATGGCCTCTATCCTGTTATAGTTTGCCAAATACAATATAAACAGTGTAAATTATATATTTTTTTCTTTTTTTAAAACTAATTTTCGGTCGTACTTGCAGATGGACACAAGTTGGATAGATTGCAAATCGAGGAATACCTGTATATTAACTATTTGGATGGTAATGTAAGGGACTGACGGTTGGCTGCAACATGGTTTAACAGCAGCAGTCAGATGCTCCTGCTCACTTTACATTTGTTCTTTATTTTACAATCAAAGTGTTTCATATTATCTGCCTTTTCTTTCTTGTACTTATACTTGCATTAAAATGGCTACAAGAAGTGGCAAATCAGGGAACAAAGAAGAAATGCCAACTAATCTGATTATGGAGGCTATTACGGAGCTCCTGAATCTGCAGAACAGTCATTAGCTGACAATTTTAAAGGTAACTTGGGTCAGATTAATACTAAATTTGACCAAGTCCAGAGATTATCTGAGGAACAAAGTGAACGTTTGTCATCTGTTGAGCAAAAATTGAACAACTTGTGTGACTATGTGGATGAAGAGGAAAATGTATGGTCCAGATTAAGCAACAGCAATTTGAAGTTAATGGTGAAAGTTGTTGTCCTAGAAGGCAAGAACAGACAACAAAATCTATGTATTCTGGGCTTGGCTGAATCTACAGAAAGTGGGCTTTTTTTCCCGAAGTTGCTTTGCATGCTTTTTGGGAAGGAGCTGCTTCCATCTCAGCCAGAGATCGATAGAGCTCCCCATTCTTTAATACCTAAGCCGGCTCCGGAGCAGAGACTGCTACATCATTATCAAATAAAGGATTCTCTGATTCGTGAAGCTCAAAGAGGGAAATTTGAATATTGCAGCTACATCAGGATTGAAGAGGATTACTGACCCGAAAATCTGAAGCAGTGCGCTGAATACAGAGAAGCAATGTCAAAGTTGTACAAGTGTGGTTTTTAAGCCTTCTCTGCTGTATCTCGGGCGTCTCCGCATTACACTTTCTAATGGATATAAGTGGCTGTGTTCAGTTGATGAGTCTCAGATCTACCTAGATGATCTCCCTATTACATCACACCCACTGTGAATTTCTACCTGATGACTGATGATGATTGACTAATTATTACTTTTAAAGTTTCTAACATTTGGTGCATAATATTTGTTGGTCAGGAATGGTTGGTTTTCTTCACTGTAGCAATTTTTTAAAAATGGAGTAATAAACCTACTAGGGTTGGATTAAATTCAGCTATTAATTTTTTTTAAATGAGAAGAATACTGAGAAAGAACATTAATTTCTCTATCAATAATGATGACTCAAATCTTTTCTCAAGTTTTGTTTGTATTAACTTAATTGAGCTATTCATTTTTTTAACAAGAATACAAAGTAATAATGGTTCAAATTTTTACTTTCTCATATATTTTAAAACTATATGAGAAATTTTAAATTCATTCTGTTATGCCAACACCCAAAAAAAATTTAAGTATTGCTGATTATATTTACAGTAACAAGAATGGAGCTAGAGATAACATGTACAATATGAAGATTTATTTGGATGTAAAATGGATTATTTTGATGAGCTTGCCATTGACAAATTTAGCAGCTGTCTGGCTTTTGGGTGGGGGGGGGGAAGAGAAGAAGGGTGTGGGGTTGTTTTCTCAAGGTTGGTACTGTCTTTATGAATCTGTACAAATTCTGACCTTGTAAAGGTTATTTACAATTTATCATCAGTTTCAAAATTTTGCCTCAAGACTTACACCTGGAGTCTGGATATTATATGTGCTAATCAACTTGCATTATTTAAGAAAAAGTATGAATAATTTTATTAATTGCCTTAGTTGGAGCATAAAAGGTATGAATCATCCAATTAAGAGAAGAAAAGTGTTTTCACATATTAAACAACTTAAAGCTACTATTGTATTTTTACAAGAAATTCATATTCACAGTTCTGATAATTCTCGCCTCATGACAAGGTGGAGGGGGCCAGCATTTTCATTCCTCCTTTCAGAATGAAACTGGGGATGGGGGGAGGGTCTTGATTCTTATTAATGAAAATATTCCTTTTGTTCATCACAATGTTGTATCAGATACAAATAGTTGTTATGTTATTGTTTCAAAGAAATTATATAATAAAATGGTAGTTTGAACATTTTTTTTCATCCTTACCGGACTTGAGTTTATACTCTCTGGTACTTGGTGGGGATTTTAATGGTTGGTTAGACAACAGACTCGCCAAGGCAAATAGCGCCTTTGGAAGACTACACAAAAGAGTCTGGAAAAACGACCAACTGAAAAACCTCACAAAGATTAGTGTTTACAGAGCCGTTGTCATACCCACACTCCTGTTCGGCTCCGAACCATGGGTCCTCTACCGGCATCACCTACGGCTCCGAGAACGCTTTCACCAGCGTTGTCTCCACTCCATCCTCAACATTCATTGGAGCGATTTCATCACCAACATCGAAGTACTCGAGATGGCAGAGGCCGACAGCATCGAACCCATGCTGCTGAAGAACCAACTGCGCTGGGTAGGTCACGTCTCCAGAATGGAGGTCCATCACCTTCCCAAGATCATGTTATATGGCGAGCTCTCCACTGGCCACCGTGACAGAGGTGCACCAAAGAAGAGGTACAAGGACTGCCTAAAGAAATCTCTTGGTGCCTGCCACATTGACCACCGCCAGTGGGCTGATATCGCCTCCAACTGTGCATCTTGGCGCCTCACAGTTTGGTGGGCAGCAACCTCCTTTGAAGACCGCAGAGCCCACCTCACTGACAAAAGACAAAGGAGGAAAAAACCAACACCCAACCCCAACCAACCAATTTTCCCTTGCAACCGCTGCAACTGTGTCTGCCTGTCCCGCATTGGACTTGTCAGCCACAAACAAGCCTGCAGCAGACGTGGACATTACCCCTCCATAAATCTTCGTCCGCGAAGCCAAGCCAAAAGAAAAAAGACACTTCTTTGGCTCGCTCGTCTCTTAACCCTACCACAATGAGTAAAGCTGCCACTTTAATTTATTCTTTTTTAAATAAAAATCAAATTATAGTTTTCCAATGATTGGCATTTTCTTCATCCAAATAGGAGAATATCTTTCTTTTCACATGTTCATCACACTTATTCGCAAATTGATTATTTTCTTATCAATAAACAACTGATCCCACTAACTCACTTTTGTAATTATCAAAGTATTGTAATATCAGATCATGTCCCTGTTGTATTATCTATGACACTTCCTGAACTCCGTCAAATTAAAAGACATTAGCGTTTCAATTCGACATTACTATTAGACAATTATTTTGTGAAATTTATGGAGGAGCAGATAACTTTTTTCTTTGATACAAGTACTTCATCAGAAACTTCTAGTTTGATTGTTTGGGATGTTATGAAATGTTTTCTGAGGGGGAAATTTATTTCATACCGTGAATATAAACAAGAAGGGCAATAAAGAAAGATTAGAATTTGTTAATCAAATTAAACAAATAGATCAACAATATGATCAAATTAAAAATCATGAGTTATATAAAAAGCAAGTTGAACTTTAAATTTAATTTGATCTTTCAACGTATTCAATTGAATACCAACTTTTGAAGAGCAAGAGTCAGTTTTATATTCATGGTGATAAATCTGGCAAGTTTTTAGCTAATTAGTTGAGATGTTTTGAAGCCAAGCAGAAAAATACAAAGATTCGAAAGGAGGATGGTAATATTACTACAGATCATTCTGAGGTAAATGATATATTCAGGAAATTTTATTCCCAATTTTATACTTCTGAATTCACAAATGATAGTTTTATGAAGAGTTTCCTGGATCATTTAAACATGCTTTCTTCAGATGATCAAACAAAACTAGATGAGTCTATATTGCAAGAGGAAATAGCTATTTCTTCATTGCATTCTGAAAGAGCTCCAGGACCTGATGGGTTTCCTGTGGAGTTTTTCAAATCATTTTTTCAATTGCTTTCACCTCATTTAAGTTCTGTGTTATCTGATTCGGTTAGGCAGGGTAATCTCCTGGGAGCATTTAACGAAGCATGTAAATCTCTTATAGTAAAGAAAGATAAAAATCCAAATGAGTGCTCCCCCTACAAGCCAAATTTCTTTATTAAACGATTTAAAAATTTTGGCTGAAGTTTTGGCCTGTAGATTGGAGAATATTTTACCATCAATCATTTCTGAAGATTAGACTGGTTTTATTAAAAACCGTTAGTCTTATTTTAATATATGTCATTTATTGGATATTTTGTACTTACCTTCCAGTGTGGCCCCTGAATGTGTTCATTTCCCTTGATGCAGAGAAAGTTGAATTGATGTATTTAGAGTATTTACAAATCTTAGAAAAATTTAATTTTGGACCATGTTTTATTACATGGATTAAATTATTTTCATTTCTCACTAATTTTCAACGGTCATAACCTTTCAATCTCCAATTACTCTGTGATTTGGCTTTAGAGCAATTAGCAATTGCATTTCAAAAGTGCATTTCAGGGATTTATAGAAAGGGAATTGAACATAAAGTTTCACTTTTGCTTTTCTTATCAACCCCTGACACTTACTTACTGTTAACGCTGCTCATATTCTCAGGATATGGATTAAATTTGCATAAAAGTGCATTTTTCCCTTTGAATGCACCTACATCAGTGTTTATTAATCTTCCTTTTAAGATTGTGGAAAATCAAATTTAATTATCTCTGTATTACAGTGACAAAGAATCATAAGAATCTTTTTAAAGATAATTTTCTTACATTATTAAAGCATGTGAAAAAGTCTTTAACACAATGGTCATTCCTTTCTATATCTCTGGTCGGTCGTATAAATTATATTAAAATGATCATCTTAGCTAAATTTTTATATCTTTTTCAATCTATACCAATTTTCATTCCCAAATCATTTTTTAAAAAAATTCACTTAATTTGGTTATATTATCTTATACGGTACAACTCTGATTATCTGAGATCTGATTCTCCAAAAATCTTAATTTATCCAAATTTTTCTTGGAGCCGAACTGGGCAGGGGCAGAAGCGTGGCCCTCGGTAGGGAGGTGTCGGTGATCGCCGGCGGCCAGCATTTTCTTTTTGGTGAGAATTAAACATCAGTTTAATACTTAAAAATCCTTACCTTATTGTTTGTTGTTGCTACTGGGCTATTTTTTTTTAAAACTGGTTCTCTGAAAAAAACATTTATCCGAAATGGGCCCACTCCCAACCATTTTGGATAATCCCAGTTGTACTGTATACGGAAGGGTAACCACTCTCATCTAAACAAAGTTCATCTTCAGAAATTTAAAAGAAATTTAAGAGTCATGGCACTACCTAATTTCAGATTTTATTATTGGGCAGTCAATATACACAACCTTATGTTGTGGTTACATTTTGATAACCAAATGGACCATCAAGTATAGGTAGCAATGGAGTTGAAATCTGCTAAAAACTTTTCCATTTCAGCATTTCTTGCATCCTCACTTCCCTTCTCTTTAAATAAATCAATTGACAATCCCGTTGACAGGCACAATGTGTTCAGAAAACACTTTGGATTTCACCGTTTTTCTCTTTCAAGCCCTATTTTATCCAATCATCTTTTTCAACCTTCTTTGCATGAATGGCACAGATTGGGCATTGAACATTTCAAAGATCTTTTTATTGGTAACAACTTTACATCATTTGAACAGCTTTCTGTAAAGATAAATTTACCAAATACTCATTTTTTCAGATATTTGCAAATCAGGCATTTTCTTCAATCTCATAACCCTGATTTTCCTGGGGCACTTGATGTGAACATTGTTGATATATTTTTTAAGTTTACAACATTTTCATCAAGGCTTAATATCCATTGTTTATGATAAGTTGGTGGGTTTGAGACACATCCCTCTAGTTAAAATTAAAAATGCATGGGAACAGGATTTAAACCTTTCTTTATTGATTGAAATTTGGAATTTTACTTTTAAGATGGTTAATACTACATCCTTATGTACCTGTCATTATTTGTTACAATTTAAAGTTGTACATAGGGTCCATATTTAAAGTCAAATTATCTCATGTCTATTCAGATGTAAATTCTTGTTGTGATAAATGTAAGAATGAAGAGGCTTCTTTAGTTTATAAGTTCTGGGCATGTCTTAGCCTTGAAAAATGCTGGAGGGATGTGTTTCAAACTGCATCTTTAATGTAAATCTTGAACCTAATGGTTTGGTTACTTTTCTTGGTACAAGCGGAGAGGTTCGTTTAATTTTAATCAAATTTCGTACTCTGTCTTTTGCCCAGACATGCGCTACTGCCCACCCACTCATGCCCAGTGGCTGAGGGACATTATGTCCTGTTTAAATCTAGAAAAGATCCATTACTCAATTAATTACTCAAAAATAAGGTTTCAAATTCTGTGGGGACCATTCCTGAATTATTTCCATAACCTCTAGGTATAATATTAATCCTGAATTTCAGTATTTTGCCGTTTTATTTCAGGAACAAAGTACATTTTTTCTTTAGTCATCATACAACATTGGCTGGGGGATGGGGTTTCGAGCCACATCTATACGTGATAACATTTTCTTTTTCATGTACTTTTGAATTATGGATGCACTATATGTGCTTTTATATTTAGCTGCGTTATGTAATTTGTCATTATTATTGTGAATTCTATAAACATTTAGTATATATATGTTTATTTTTGTAAAACCAAAGAAATTATTAAAAAAGAGAAAAGGATGGCAATGCAGTCAACATAATTAGTAAATTTGCAATGAACAGCAAGGAAGGATATCCAAGTTTACAACAAGAATTAGATCAGTTGGGAAGCTGGGCCAAGGAATGGTAAATGGAATTTAACTCTGACAAGTGTAAGGTGCTGCAGTTTGGTAAGTCAAACAAGGCTAGGACTTAAACAGTGAATGATAGGGCACTGGAAAATGTACAATAGAAAGACCAAGAATGCAGAGTTCCCTGAAAGTGGCAATTTGGATGGACAAGGTGAAGACAGTGTTTTGACACATTTGTCTTCTTTTTGTGTTTGAAAGTTGGGACCTCATGATTCACCTGTACAAGGCAGCATTGAGACCACACTTGTGGCACTGAGTTCAGTTCTGATCACCAGCTATGGGAAAGGCATCAAACAATTTGCAAGGGATGCAGAGAATATTTACCAGATGCTGCCAGGACTCGGCTTGAATTGTAGGGAGAGATTTGCTAAGTTGAGTCTTAATTCTCTACAAAGTAAGATGATGAGGGGTGACCTCAAAGATTTATAAAATCATGGAAGATATGGATAAAGTGAATGCTCATTCTCACCCCCCCTCCCCAACCCCCCAGAGTAGATGATTATCGAACTAGAGGGCATATTTAAGGTGAGAGTGGAAAGATGTAAGAGGGATCCGAGTGGTAATTTTTTCACTCAGACATTCATCCACACTTGGAACAAGCTGCCAGAGGAAACTATAGAAATAGGCATAATTTTCACATTCATGACATTTGGACATATTTATGGATAGAAAGGCTTTATAAGAGTATGGACCGAACACTGGCAAATGGGACTAGCCAAGAATGGTTGGACCAGATAAGTTGGGCCTTCAGTTTTCTACTGTATGGCTCTTGTGATCCATAAGAAAAAATATTTCCTACTTGGGAAACCAAAACTAGAAGTAACAGATAAGAGATGCTTACTAATTCATCCAATGGGATTCTTAAAATGTGGAACTCACTTCCAGATTGTGCTTGAGGCAAACCAGACAGGAAGCTTGATAGCACAAGGGAGATTGGAATTAAAAAGGAAGGGGTTAGACATTCATTTGGAAGGCGAACAGTAGGATAATTAAGTTGTCTGGAATAGCCTTTTTTTTTTGCGGTGCAGATTCAATCTGCAAAGGATTATTTTAAAATTAAATACACGCACTACATTATGATGCACAACTTTCATTACCAGAACATTCCAAAAGCTTACTATTCATTGCATTTACACAACCAAAAGCATGGTTAACCTGACCTGTCCAGAAAGGGATATAATTAAACATTGGTCTCTGTTGATTTATTGCAAAAATATTCTGCACCTATCACCTAATGAGTTATTTCTACATTTCTACATGCCCTTTCTTGAATAAGTGCCTGTCACCCATTTCAGTGAACAATGAAATAAAGTTGACCACTTATCTAATCATGTAGTCCTCAACTTCTGACCGACGCAAATTATGTCCACCCACACATGAATGAATTTTTTAAAACTTTATTAAAACTACTGTACAAGTACATATTTTGTTTTAAAAGTACTGTATACAAGGTCCCCATTCCCAGCATCAGCCAGAAGACCCTGAGTTACAACTAATCCATCAGTCCCATTTACGGATGCAAGTCAGAGACTACCTGCATGTTCAATTCTTTATTACAGAGGTTATAATGCAAGCCTGGAAACTCTAATCTTATTACTATAAGCTGAATTTGCTGAAAATGGTGACAACCATTCAACAACGAGGCATGATGAATACTGAATTTTCAATAAAAACCACATTGGTTCACTCAAGTCAGGTGGCATAAATAACTTTACTGCACTCATCAGATTGATCACCTGCATAGTAAGCAAAATAACTTCACTGACAATTGCTGTGAGACACAATGGAAGGCAGCCCATGAACTCCTTCCAGGATAACAGTATGTGCACCAATTATGCCTTTGCTATCTTTAGAGTTGAAGTTAAATAGTACGGAAACAGACCCTTCGGCCCAACTTAATCAAATTGTTTACCCTAGCTGGTCCTATTTGCCGGTGTCTGGTGCACATCTCCTAAACTGTTCCTACCTTCGTACCTGTCAAAGTGTTCTTCAAAGATTAAAATTGCACCCACCTCAACCACTGCCTCTGGCAGCTCCTTCCATATAACCATCACTCTGTGAGTAAAAGGGTGCCCTTCATGTCTCTTCACTCTTTCTTTCCCCTCTCACCTTAAAACTACGCTCTCTAGTTTTCAACTTCCCTACTCAGCGAGAAAAAAACTGCAGCTACTTTTCTCAACTAAGGCTCACGGAAGTGTTAAAAGAAAAAAAAAAATACTGTACAAAAATACACAAAGAAGGAGACAGATTATTGCTAAAATTTCAGTGCATGTGTAAATATATTGATCAATATGGTTACCAAAAAGTGATTGTGTTGGATCCAATGAGCTTAATGATAGACCATATTTCCACTAATTAATCAATTTCACTAAAAACCAAACATTTTGAATCCTTTGACATAATTAAATGGTCAACCTAAAAAAATAAAACGACTTCACATCAATTCTTATGAGAATGGTTCCATAACCCAACCAGACTCCACCTTATAACAATTTTTTAATTTTGCACTAAAAACCATTTCCAATGTTAAACCAATAAAAGATTTGTAAAATAGAAAAAACTCCCACATATTTCAAATCCTTGAAAATTACTAGCTTCATCGTCTGAGGCAAAGAACTCGGCAAACACATCCAGAGTCTTATGTTTACACTGTCATCATTTGGGTCACAGTCTGAATCTGATGAGTTGGCTTCATCATCATAAATCATCCATTGCACTAGAGTTACTGCACTTTTTGAAACATTTTATTACAGTCTCTATTTTCAAATGTCCTTGCAAAAGCACAGTTATTCGACTCCTTGGCCACTTCAATGACTTTTAACTTAAAACTTGCTTCATACTTTCTTTGTTTTGCAGGTGGCTCCATGATAACAATTTGATTTTAAAAAGTTAAACTGGTTAAGACACTAGCAACAGATTGAACCATGAATTACTTTGTCACGATGTTTCCCCCACCGACCGGCCACACCCACTAGCTCAGTCAACATGTCACCACCTCAGTCAACACATGTATGGTACCGGTATGTTTGAGGGTTGTTTTATACTACCAATATGAGCCAAAACCTTGAAATTCAGACTGAAATTGGGGTCTTATCAACTGAAATATACGAAATTACTCATAAATGTTAAATGCTGCAATAAAACCCAACTTACCAGACATGTGAAAATTGCTCCAAACCCATGAGTGAATGTTCTGCATTAGTAAAAATAGTTTTGCTTATTTTGAGGCGTCCACGAGATAAACTACAAATTGTTGGTTGTCGAGGGGTGCCATTTTTGGCTGAGAAGCAGGATTCGATGTATCCAATGGGGGCAGTTTGAATGCTTCCTGAAAAAAATTACAACATATTTCTTTTATTTCAGAATAGAAAAGGAACAGCAATGGAATTATATGATTGACATTTCTAATCATCAGGAGAGAAAAATATTTAGTGTGTTTACCTAAATATAAGCAGACTTGCATACAATAAAGCTCCATACTGATATTAATAATAAACCAAGATTTAACTTGATGTATTTGTCACCATCAGTACACATGCATGTACAACTACTGTTGATCAGTTACAAAGGGATTCCAATTTGCAGCTGCAGGTAGTTTCTCCACAGGATTCTCCCCTTCTCAGTTTCAACCTAACCTTGTCACATGTTACAAGGAACTGTTCACTTAATCTTGTTAATGCAGTCTCAATGTATTTTAATTACAGCCACAAAATACTCCTTCATCCATCTACTTTCTTTTTGCTTTCTAAATCAATCAGTTTATTTTGCTAAATTAACTGTCACTTTATGTTGACTTTGGAATCATGTTCACACAAAGCTAGGTAAAAGCTTGTAATGTTTATATCCTCATCTACAACCTAGGACGACAAAATTGAGATTCAGTGTAAAATTGAAACCTAATAAAATCCAATATGCTTGAATTCTTAAGATTTTTTTGACAGCACAAAACGGTGAGATATGAAATTTGTGCAGGCAGATAAAATTAGTTAAAATTGCTGTCATAGATATCGTGGGTAAAAGATCCTATTCCCAAACTATACTTTTCGATATTATTGTATGTAATAGCCATTTGGAAACCTGGGTCACCCAAGTAAGCACACATAACCACATCACCCAGAATAAAGTCCCAAGGATTAAATAAGGCCTTTGACAAGGTTGGTCAAGAAGGTTCCATCACTCTGCATTCAGGATGAGGTAATGACTTGGATTAAATGTTGGCTTTGCAAGAACAGCCAGAGAGTGGTAATAAATGATTGGCTCTCTAAGTGGAAGCCTATGACTAGAGGAGTACTTCAGGAAATCAGAGCCAAGTCCATTGTTGTTTGTCATTTATAACAATGCTGTTACAGCACCAGCAATCAGGACGTGTGTTCAAATCTTGCACTGTATGAAGTTTGTACGTTCTCCCCGTGTCTACGTGGGTTTTCCCCAAGGGTTCTGGTTTTCTCCCACCCTCCAAAATGTTCTGGGGATTGTAGGTCAATTGGGTGTGATTGGGCGCACAAGCTTGTGGGCCAAAAGGGCCTGCTATCGGGCTGTGCTTCTAAATGTGGTAAATTGGATCAACAAATTTGCAGATGAAGTTAAGTTTGGAGTGCAGTGGACAGCGAGGAAAATTTTCAAAGCTTGCAGCAGGATTTGGACCAGCTGGGAAAATTTGGTATAAAATAACAGATGGAATTTAATATGGACAAGTGTGGAAATGTTGCACTTTGAGACACAAAACCAGGGTAGAACTTGCACTGTAAATAGTAGGGAATTGCACATGTGCAAAGAAGATAGAAATTTTGGTAAAAAAACAAATCTGGGAATACAGATAAATGGATAATTCCTTGAATGTGACATCACAGGTCGAGAGGGTCAAAAAGAGAGCTATTGGCATATTGGCCTTTTGAAATAAGTATTGAGTTGAGAAGTTGGGATGTTATGTTGAAGTTGTACAAGACATTGCTTAGGCCAAATTTGGAGTATTGTGTGCAGTTGAAGAGGTTATGACATCATTCCCTGAAGCATTGGTGAATGAGGGGAATAGATCAGGTAAATGCAATCAGTATTTGTCCATTGAGCTTCAGTGAGACAGAAACTTGAAGATATGGGTTAAGGGTGAAATGTTTAAGTGCATCATTAGGGGGAATCTCTTCACTCAGAAGGTGGTGAGAGTGTGGAATGAACTGCCAGCACAAGTGTTGAATGCAGGCTTGATTTCAACATGCAAAAGAAATTTAGATAGATATATAGATGGGAGGGGTATAGACAGCTATGGCCTGGGTGCAGACCTATGGAATTGTCTCACCTTAAAAAGTTCCCATTTTCCAGTGGCCAACCACTGTTGATAGTAAATAGGAGGAACAACACCTATATTCCATTTTGACAGTCTCCATTCAGAGCAGCAAAATCAAATTTTCCAATTTCCATTAACACCCCCCCCAACTCTCTCTTTCCCTCATCTTTGTCTTCCTTCCTCCAGCTCCCCAACCTTCCTTCTTCTCTCAGAGTTATCCTTCAGCCCTATTCCTCAGCTTTGTTCTCTTCTTCATCCTCCCATCTGTTAGTTGTTAGTCTGTGTTCATTCCCTCCCCCACCCCGATCCCCAAATCTTTTCATTCAGGCATCTGTCTGATTTTCAGCAAGCCCGGGTCCAGCCAAAACATTGACTGCCTTTTGATTTCTATGGATGGTGGTGAGCTGCTAAATTTCTCCAGCATCTTTTTTTGTACTATTTCTATTCTGTAGTGCTATATGCTTCTGATTGATTCATTTCTCAATAGTTGACCCAGTTCAATCCAACCCAATGACATCACTTTCTTTAAAATGAACCCAACTAAAACCTGATATTTGTGCAACTTGGGGCCCTGAAAGCCAACCCTTCTTTTACAAGGAGAGGGATAGAATGGCAGGACACCATGATTTTGCACATACAGGATTATTTAACATGGCACCTGTAGTTCTGACTCCAAATTCAAGCAGTTGTACTTCAATGACAATGGACAACAAAGATTTGGCTTCCCACACACTTCTGGGCATATTTGATGGATTTTTAGGCTGCCGATCACAAAAATCACTTAAAAAATTTCCCATCATGTACTTTTTTTATATAGATATAATCTATTTTTGTGATTTTCTGTCATATTTTAAGATTACTTCAAGTATACAAAACCATGAAGTGCAGCTTGTCATTGAAAATTCATTTTCTGCAATCGCACTTGGACATCTTCTCTGCTGATCTTGGTGTGGTTCGTAACGAACATGGTGAAAGGTTTCCCAGGACATTACGAACTTAGAAAAGTGGTATCGAGACAAATGGAATCCATCAACGCTGGCCAACTATTGTTGAACACTGACACGAGAGGCATTAGATGCAGAGTACAAACAAAATCAACGGTAAAACATTTTTAGTGTCAACATATTATGTGATTAAACATGCTAAATTTGATAAAAGTTAATTTAATGTTTCTCCAACTTCCTACGTGACACAGCAAATCTAAAATCATCTTTGTGTTCAGCTTGTCTCGTAATCCCCAATTTTTTTTCGGGAAGCAAACCTTTTGAAAAAATTTGTTGCCCAGTGTAATCAAATAATAACATGGATAGATATTTGAAATAAAAACAGAAATTACTGAAAAATTCATCAAGTCAGGCAGCATCTCTGGAAAGAGAAATAGACAAAAGGCCTTTTCAAAGTCGACCTCCGCATGGAATTTAATACAGATAAATGTGAGGTGCTACATTTTGGAAAAGCAAATTTAAATAGGTCATATACATTGAATGGTAGACAATTGAGGAGTGCAGAGCAACAAAGGGATTTAGGAGTTATGGTAAATAGTACCCTCAAGGCTGATACTCAGGTAGATGGTATGGTGAAGAAGGCATTTGGAATGTTGGCCTTCATAAATCAGAGTGTTGAATTCAAGAGTAGGGAGGTTATGATGAAATTGTACAAGGCATTGGTGAGGCCAAATTTGGAGTACTGTGTACAGTTTTGGTCACCAAATTATAGGAAAGATATAAACAAAATAGAGAGAGTGCAGAGAAGGTTCATGAGAATGTTGGCAGGATTTCAGGGTCTGAGTTACAGGGAAAGGTTGTGCAGACTGGGGCTTTTTTCTCTGGAGCGTAGAAGATTGAGAGGGGACTTGATAGAGGTGTTTAAGATTTTAAAAGGGACAGACAGAGTAAATGTGGATAGGCTTTTTCAATTAAGAAAGGGGGAGATTCAAACTAGAGGACATGGTTTAAGATTGAAGGGAGAAAATTATAAGGGGAACATGAGGGGAAATTTCTTTACGCAGAGGGTGGTGGGGATGTGGAATGAGCTTCCGCCAGACGTGGTCGAGGCGGGATCATTGGTTACATTTAAGGAAAGACTGGATCGTTACATGGATAGGAGGGGACTAGAGGGGTATGGACCGGGTGCTGGTCAGTGGGACTAGGAGGGTGGGGATTTGCTACAGCATGGACTAGTAGGGCCGAACTGGCCTGTTCTGTGCTGTAAGTGGTTATATGGTTTTATGGAAAAGTATTTCCTACCTTTTCATGCAGGCCCAGAAAAGCCTGATGTCCCCTTTCAGCCTGGAGGGGGCTGGGGCGTTGATGTGGCATTCAGGAGGCATGACTACTGGTGCTATGATGCCATACATAAGCACCGAGCAATGGCCGACTTCGTTACCCAT
The DNA here is from genome assembly GCF_036971445.1 of Narcine bancroftii. Taxonomy (NCBI): domain Eukaryota; kingdom Metazoa; phylum Chordata; class Chondrichthyes; order Torpediniformes; family Narcinidae; genus Narcine; species Narcine bancroftii. The sequence continues at coordinate 22,250,895 of NC_091469.1, forward strand.
AATCCCCTAGCAGCTGGAATCATTCTGCAATTCCCAGAACAGTTCCAGCTGCGTGGGGGATTATGAGTAGGGTAGATGGTCATTGCTCTGCCGCATATTAAGCCACTGGCGCCGACGAGTGACCCCGAAGGCCAAAGCAACCCAGTGAGGTGCTGGACAGCCGGTGGGGCTGGCACAGCCCGCTTCGGCCGCCCCCCTGACCCTGATGGTCTGGCCCCTGCTGTCTTGCCAGCCGCCTGTCCTGAGGGTGTCATGGAGGGAGAAGGGTGAGTTAGATGGATTGCAGGCTGACAAAGTCACCGCAGTCATTAGCTCGCCCCAAGCCAGATGCTTGCAGCAGGGTTACATTCATGCTCGGAGGCGGAGCGCTGCACTCCTCTGCTGACCCTTCCTCTGAGAGAGATTGCAATCAGTGCCTTGAAACTGCCCAGGGTGCATTCATGGAGGTAAGTCTGCTGACACGAGGGCAGAGAACCTCCACCTTTACACTCAGGCTTTTTGACTATATAGCCCCTTTCACACTTGCATCCCAGTAAATCGGCCATTCAGTGTCCCGTGATAGGAATGGGGTTTGGCCTTTCACACTAGACCACTCCTAATTGAAAGCTTTCACACTTGCAAGGGTTTATCCTTAATAGGAAGTGGCTACAATGCAATTGCCCATTTCACACTTGCCTGATCTCGACACCAGGGATTGTACTAGGGGTCAAGGCTGGCAATTCCTGGCATGAGAAGACGTCATCTGACGTAGGCATTGAGCAGGTTTTGCTTTCGCACTTGCTACTTGAAAGGCCAACTGGGATTTGATTCCTGGGATCACTGGCAAGTGTGAAAGGGGCTTATGAAATTTCAGTTCTGCAATCCTTCAAAAGTGGGAAAGACAGAAAGATGTAAGCTAATTAGGAGATACGGTGTGGGAGGGAACGTGTTGAATATGTCAAGAGATGTGTTAATGAGCAGTTAATTACAAGGTGGTGGGACCTGCCCAACAGGTATTATACACATAAGATTAAAAATACTGAACCAAGATGATATATTTAAAAAAAAAACAGAAAATGGAAAATGCTGAAAAAACTATGCAATTCAGATGGTATTTGTGGAAAGAGAACCATTGTGGCGGTTCACCACTAGGCATGCAAACCGGCCCCACTTGTAAGCAACGCGACGGGGCAGCCGGCCAAAATGGCGCCGTCAGGGGTTTTCCCTTCCTCCCACCATGGGGGTCAGAAGCCCGCGCTGGGAGACCACGTGACGCCCGGGTGATGTCAGCGCCCTCCAGCACCGTTCTCAGCCAGGTCCGGGCTGGGAGTATAAGTACAGCCCAGCAGCCTGCAATAAACCAGTCTGCTCACTGAGCTCAACCCGTCTGGTTGTGTGTGTTATTGCAGGAGCAGTGGAGCTGCCGCTACACCATATAACATTTAAAAATTGAGCAGATCAAATAAAACACAATTCACCAGACTGAAATCAAATTCAAAGGTGGCTGTTACAGAAGCCCCTTTCACACTTGTCAGTGATCCCAGGAATCAAACGCCATTCAGCCTTTAAAGTGGCAAGTGTGGAAGCAAAATCTGCTCAATGCCGGCATCAGATGATGTCATCTCATGCCAGACATTGCCAGCCTCGAACCCAAGTACAATCCCCGGCGTCTGCATATGCCGGCATTGAGATCAGGCAATTGCGAAACAGGCAATTGCATTGCAGGCACTTCCTATTAAAGGTAGACAGACCAAACACCAGGGATAAACCCTTGCAAGTGTGAAAGCGTTCAGTGTCCCAGTTAGGAGTAGTCTAGTGTGAAAGACCAAACCCCCATTCCTATCCTGGGACATGGAACGGCCAATTTACTGGGATGCAAGTATGAAAGGGGCTAAAGACTTGATTGGAGGAAGGGCAGAATTGGCTGATGCAGGTACTGGGGTTTAGGTGCTTTAAAAGGAATAGGATAGGTGAGAGGGGATGTAGGGGAGACGCGGAGTTCCATTACTGGTCAGGGATAGTATCATGGCTATAGAAAAGGAGGAAGCTTCACTGAGTTGGCGTGGGTAGAAGTCAAAAACCTTTTAAACTTTATCATGGGACCAGGCAGGGTTGTCCTCTCAGTCCTTTGTTGTTTAATTGGGCTTTAGAATCTTGGCTATTGCCTTTAGAGAATTGCAGAATATATATATATATATATATATATATATTTATTTTTTTTTTAAGGGGAGGATTGATCCATAAAGTCTCTCTATGCTAATGATCTTTTACTTTTTGTACCTGATCCCAACTCTTCAATCCCTGCTATATTAACATTACTCCATCAATTTGATCAATTTTCAGGACATAAATTTACAAAAGAGTAAACTTTAAAAAAAACACTTCAGATCCTTTACACACTGCTTTTCCTTTTAAGATTGCTAAAAGCCAATTTACATATGTTGGTGTAACAATTACAAAGAATCACAAACATTTGTTTAAGGAATTTTTTTTGCTCTGTGAAATCAGGTGAAGAAATCTTTATCTCAGTGATTTTTTAACTCAAATTTTTAATATATTTTTCAAGCTATTCCAATTTTGTTCTTAAATCATTTTTTTTGACTCATTTAATTCGATTATATCATCATACTTTTGGAAATATAAATGTCCTCGTTTAAATAAAATCCATCTCCAAAATCTCAAAGAATGGAGGTTCTATTATTGGGCTGTTAATATTTGTTACATTAGATTTTGGATTATATTATGATAATAAAATAGGCAGTCCAGCTTGGATTAATTTGACTCAGAAATTTTCTATTGTTTCAATACTTGAAGCATTTTTGCCTTTTCCTAATGGCAAAAAGATTGATAATCTTGTGGTCAAACACACAATTAGGATTTGATTTCTGTTTAGAAAACATTTTGGACTCCAAAGGTTTCTTCTTTTTAGTTCTATTCTGTCAAATAACTTTTGTTAACATTCTTTGATGGACTCTTCCTTTCAGGAATGGTTCAGATTAGGTATTAAATGTATTTATGATTTATTTATTGATCATAATATTTCTACATTTGAACAACTCTCTACCAAATTTAATTTACCAAATTCTCTTTTTTTTTTTTTTAAAGGTACTTGCAGATTAGGGACTTTTTCCATTCTCGACTATCAAATCTTTTTCAAGCTTCCATCATGAATTTGATGGAGGCCATTTACAATCTACAACCATCTGAGAAAGGGTTAATATCTTTTGTATATGGTGCTTTGCTGAAATCAAGGCAAGCTTCATTAGATAAAATTAAAAAGACATGGGAGCAGGGATCTCCATATTTCAATTTTTGAAGATTCTTGGAACTCTATTTTTAAATTGGTTAACACATCATCACTCATGACTACAGTTTAAAGTTGTGCATAGACCTGTGTGTCAAAAATTAAGTGAGCTTGCATTTATCCTAATATTAGCTCTTATTGTGACAGATGCAAGAATGAGTACAGTTCATTCATTCATTTTTTCGGTTCTTGTTCAACCCATGTCAAATACTGGGAAGAGGTCTTCAGTACTTTATCAATAATTATTATTGTAAACCTAACACCAGATCCTTTAATGGCCTTATTTAGGTGGGTTGATCAAAAGATAGTGAATTTGTCTGCATCTCAATGTCATATATAAGCTTTTGCCTCTCATTGCAAGACGTGTTATTTTGATCAGATGGAAAGATGCTGCCCCGCCCACTCATAATCAATGGTTACATGATTTGATGTCATTATTAATTGTGGAGAAAATTAGATGTTCAACAAGTGTTTTAAATTTAAAATTTTCAAATCTTTGGGGCTCCTTTTGGAATTATTTTCATAATCTTTAATGGCAATGATGAGCAATCTGTGGTTCTCGTGGATTTGAGTTTCTTTTTATTTTTTAATTTAAATAAACCATTAAACTTTGGAATGGTTTGGGGTTAGATTATAAAATTATTTTTATTATTTTTGGGTTTTTTTCCTTCTCTTTTCTACTTTATCTTTGAATTAATAGTGTTGCATAATAAAAAAATCTTTTGTTATAGTAAGTTTGCTTACTTTGTTACAGTTGTATCATTGTTATGCATCTTTTTTGTATGTATTCCTTTATAAAAATAACAATATTGTAAAAGAAAAGAAAAATACTGAATCAAGATGATATATAAAAAACAAGATGGAAAATGCTGAAAAAAACTAAGCATTTTAGATAATATTTGTGGAAAGAGAACCATATTGCATTTAAAAATCAAATCGAATAGTTTTTTTTTCCATTGCCAGTTGAGGCCATTACAGAGATTTGGATGAAGGAAGGGCTGAATTGGCTGATACAGGTACCAAAGTTTAAGTGTTTTAAAAGGAATAGGATGGGGGGGGGGGGAAGGGGGCAAGTAGCATTACTGATCAGGGATAGTATAACAGGTACAGAGAATCAGTGTGGGTGGATGTCAAAAAAAGGAGGGGAACAATCACTGTTCTGGGAGTAGTCTACAGGCCCCCAAATAGGGACACAGAGGAGCAGATAAGCAGGCAGATTTTGAAATGGTGGAGGAAATACATGGTTGTAGTTATGGGTGATTTCAACTTCCCTAACAATGATTGGCATCTCCTTACTGCAAGAGGGATAGATGGGGCTAAAGTTATCAGATATGTCCATGAAGAATTCCAGATACAGTATATTGACCAGCCAACAAGAGTAGAGGCCAAACTCAATCTAATTCTGGGTAATGAACTTGGTCAGGCAGCAGACCTCTCAGTGGGGGAGCATTTTACTTCAGCATGGCTATGTAAAAGGATAAAAGCAGATAAAATAGGAAAGTGTTTAATTGGGGAAGGGCTAATTATGATGGGATGAGGCAGGTACTAGCGAGAGTAAATTGGAAACAGATGTTCAAGGGAGAAAGCACAGAACTAATGAGTTAGAAGTTTAGGGATCACTTATGCTGGGATCAAGATAGGTTTGTCCCATTGGGACAAGGAAAAGGTGGTAGGAAAAGGGAACCATGGTTGATGAAACAAGTGAAGCAGCCAGTCAAGAGGAACAAGGAAGCATAAATTAGACATAGAAAGCTGGAAACAGGAAGGGCTCATAAGAAGTATATGGTAGCCAGGAAGGAACTTAAGAAAGGTCTAAGGAGAGCTCGAAGGGGGCATGAGAAGGCCTTGGCACGTAGGATGAAGGAGAATTCCAAGGCAGTCTATGTGTATGTGAAGAACAGAAAGATGAAGAGAATGAAGGTGGGGCCACTAAAGGATAAATAAAGGAGGCTACATGTGCTGGAGGCAGAGGTGGTTGGGGAGGTCCTAAATGAATATTTTGCTTTAGTATTCACAAGAGAAAAGGACCTTGACCAGGGTGTCGGAATAGAACAGGCTTGTGTGCTGGATGGTGTTAAGATTAAAGAAGAGGAAGTGTTGGATCTTCTTAAAAACATTAAGACTGGTACATCCCTGGGGCCAAATGCAGTACAGCCCAGAAGTGAAGGAGAGATAGCTGGGGCAAAAACGATGATCTATAACTCCTCTTTAGCTGCCAGGGGATGTGCCAGAGCACTGGAAAATGGTAAATGTAATCCCCTTGTTTAAAAGAGGTAATAGGGTCAACCTTTGGAATTATAAATCGCTGAGTTTACGTCAGTGGTGTGCAAACTATTGAAGAGGATTCTTAAGGATAGGATCTATGAGCCATTTACAGAAGTACAGTCTACCAAAGGATAGTCAGTATACCTCTGAAAAAGGAAGGCCGGGCCTCTGAGAAAGGAAGGCCGGGCCTCTGAGAAAGGAAGGCCGGGCCTCTGAGAAAGGAAGGCCGGGCCTCTGAGAAAGGAAGGCCGGGCCTCTGAGAAAGGAAGGCCGGGCCTCTGAGAAAGGAAGGCCGGGCCTCTGAGAAAGGAAGGCCGGGCCTCTGAGAAAGGAAGGCCGGGCCTCTGAGAAAGGAAGGCCCGGCCTCTGTGAAAGGAAGGCCCGGCCTCTGTGAAAGGAAGGCCCGGCCTCTGTGAAAGGAAGGCCCGGCCTCTGTGAAAGGAAGGCCCGGCCTCTGTGAAAGGAAGGCCCGGCCTCTGTGAAAGGAAGGCCCGGCCTCTGTGAAAGGAAGGCCCGGCCTCTGTGAAAGGAAGGCCCGGCCTCTGTGAAAGGAAGGCCCGGCCTCTGTGAAAGGAAGGCCCGGCCTCTGTGAAAGGAAGGCCCGGCCTCTGTGAAAGGAAGGCCCGGCCTCTGTGAAAGGAAGGCCCGGCCTCTGTGAAAGGAAGGCCCGGCCTCTGTGAAAGGAAGGCCCGGCCTCTGTGAAAGGAAGGCCCGGCCTCTGTGAAAGGAAGGCCCGGCCTCTGTGAAAGGAAGGCCCGGCCTCTGTGAAAGGAAGGCCCGGCCTCTGTGAAAGGAAGGCCCGGCCTCTGTGAAAGGAAGGCCCGGCCTCTGTGAAAGGAAGGCCCGGCCTCTGTGAAAGGAAGGCCCGGCCTCTGTGAAAGGAAGGCCCGGCCTCTGTGAAAGGAAGGCCCGGCCTCTGTGAAAGGAAGGCCCGGCCTCTGTGAAAGGAAGGCCCGGCCTCTGTGAAAGGAAGGCCCGGCCTCTGTGAAAGGAAGGCCCGGCCTCTGTGAAAGGAAGGCCCGGCCTCTGTGAAAGGAAGGCCCGGCCTCTGTGAAAGGAAGGCCCGGCCTCTGTGAAAGGAAGGCCCGGCCTCTGTGAAAGGAAGGCCCGGCCTCTGTGAAAGGAAGGCCCGGCCTCTGTGAAAGGAAGGCCCGGCCTCTGTGAAAGGAAGGCCCGGCCTCTGTGAAAGGAAGGCCCGGCCTCTGTGAAAGGAAGGCCCGGCCTCTGTGAAAGGAAGGCCCGGCCTCTGTGAAAGGAAGGCCCGGCCTCTGTGAAAGGAAGGCCCGGCCTCTGTGAAAGGAAGGCCCGGCCTCTGTGAAAGGAAGGCCCGGCCTCTGTGAAAGGAAGGCCCGGCCTCTGTGAAAGGAAGGCCCGGCCTCTGTGAAAGGAAGGCCCGGCCTCTGTGAAAGGAAGGCCCGGCCTCTGTGAAAGGAAGGCCCGGCCTCTGTGAAAGGAAGGCCCGGCCTCTGTGAAAGGAAGGCCCGGCCTCTGTGAAAGGAAGGCCCGGCCTCTGTGAAAGGAAGGCCCGGCCTCTGTGAAAGGAAGGCCCGGCCTCTGTGAAAGGAAGGCCCGGCCTCTGTGAAAGGAAGGCCCGGCCTCTGTGAAAGGAAGGCCCGGCCTCTGTGAAAGGAAGGCCCGGCCTCTGTGAAAGGAAGGCCCGGCCTCTGTGAAAGGAAGGCCCGGCCTCTGTGAAAGGAAGGCCCGGCCTCTGTGAAAGGAAGGCCCGGCCTCTGTGAAAGGAAGGCCCGGCCTCTGTGAAAGGAAGGCCCGGCCTCTGTGAAAGGAAGGCCCGGCCTCTGTGAAAGGAAGGCCCGGCCTCTGTGAAAGGAAGGCCCGGCCTCTGTGAAAGGAAGGCCCGGCCTCTGTGAAAGGAAGGCCCGGCCTCTGTGAAAGGAAGGCCCGGCCTCTGTGAAAGGAAGGCCCGGCCTCTGTGAAAGGAAGGCCCGGCCTCTGTGAAAGGAAGGCCCGGCCTCTGTGAAAGGAAGGCCCGGCCTCTGTGAAAGGAAGGCCCGGCCTCTGTGAAAGGAAGGCCCGGCCTCTGTGAAAGGAAGGCCCGGCCTCTGTGAAAGGAAGGCCCGGCCTCTGTGAAAGGAAGGCCCGGCCTCTGTGAAAGGAAGGCCCGGCCTCTGTGAAAGGAAGGCCCGGCCTCTGTGAAAGGAAGGCCCGGCCTCTGTGAAAGGAAGGCCCGGCCTCTGTGAAAGGAAGGCCCGGCCTCTGTGAAAGGAAGGCCCGGCCTCTGTGAAAGGAAGGCCCGGCCTCTGTGAAAGGAAGGCCCGGCCTCTGTGAAAGGAAGGCCCGGCCTCTGTGAAAGGAAGGCCCGGCCTCTGTGAAAGGAAGGCCCGGCCTCTGTGAAAGGAAGGCCAGGCCTCTGTGAAAGGAAGGCCAGGCCTCTGTGAAAGGAAGGCCAGGCCTCTGTGAAAGGAAGGCCAGGCCTCTGTGAAAGGAAGGCCAGGCCTCTGTGAAAGGAAGGCCAGGCCTCTGTGAAAGGAAGGCCAGGCCTCTGTGAAAGGAAGGCCAGGCCTCTGTGAAAGGAAGGCCAGGCCTCTGTGAAAGGAAGGCCAGGCCTCTGTGAAAGGAAGGCCAGGCCTCTGTGAAAGGAAGGCCAGGCCTCTGTGAAAGGAAGGCCAGGCCTCTGTGAAAGGAAGGCCAGGCCTCTGTGAAAGGAAGGCCAGGCCTCTGTGAAAGGAAGGCCAGGCCTCTGTGAAAGGAAGGCCAGGCCTCTGTGAAAGGAAGGCCAGGCCTCTGTGAAAGGAAGGCCAGGCCTCTGTGAAAGGAAGGCCAGGCCTCTGTGAAAGGAAGGCCAGGCCTCTGAGAAAGGAAGGCCAGGCCTCTGTGAAAGGAAGGCCAGGCCTCTGTGAAATGAAGGCCAGGCCTCTTTTTTTTTAATTTTTTTTTAATTTTCACACTATAAACCAAAATATGTTCAAATGTTTATCATTAAATTTACACAGTGGTCTTTTCTCCCCTTTTTTTTCCCCCATTTCCCTCCCTCCCCTCTATTCACCCTCCTCCAAAACCCATATTCAACATATACAATACAATATCTTCACACAAAGGAAAATAAACAACAAAAATGCATCATCTATTTATTACACACTGAATCTAGTCATTTTGTCTTCTTATCATTTTCATCCTCATTTTAGGGGATGGAGGTCGTAGGCAAGCTCTCTCTGATATGTTCCATATATGGTTTCCAAATTTGTTCAAACATTGTGACTTTATTTTTTTTTAATTATGTTATTTTTTTCCAATGGAATACATTTATTCATTTCCATGTACCATTGCTGTGCACTCATGCTCTCTTCCATTTTCCAAGTTGACATTATACATTTTTTTTTGCTATCGCTAAGGCTATCATAATGATTTTTTTTTGCACTTTATCCAATTTGAAGTCTAATTCTTTACTTCTTATGTTACTTAAAATATCTCTGGTTTTTTTGCTATGTTATTTTTTGTAATTTTATTTAGTATCTGATTTTGTTATTCCCAAAGTGTATTCACTTTCGTACATGCAGAAGTTGCATGTAATGTTGTTCCCATTTCCTTCTTACAGCGAAACATCTATCCGATAATGTTGAATCCCATTTTAAAAAATTTTTTGAGGAGTAATATATTCCCTATGTAACCAAACATACTGTAACATGCGTAACCTTGTGTTTATTGTATTCTTCATAGTTCCAGAACAAAAAGATAAAAATTTGAAGTATGGGAAAAGTTATGTTTAGATCCTTTTCCCACCTCTGCTTAGGTTTATAGGTTATTTCATTTTCCTTATCTTGCAGCTGAATGTACATGTTGGTTATAAATCTTTTAATTATCATTGTGTCTGTAATCACATATTCAAAGCTGCTTCCTTCAGGTAATCTCAAGCTGTTTCCCAATTAATCCTTTAAATAAGCTTTCAATTGATATGCAAACATTGTACCATGAGTTATTCTATATTTGTACTTCAACTGTTCAAATGTTAATAAATTATTTCCCAAAAAACAATTTTCTCTTCTTTTGATTCCTTTCCTTTCCCATTTTATAAAGGAAAGGTCGTCTACTGTAAAAGGGATTAGCAGATTTTGCATCAATAATAATTTTGGTATTTGGTCATTTCTTTTTTTTCCTGTCTAAGTGGATCTTCTTCCATGTGTAAATGATGCAGTACTAGTGAGTTTTTATATTGCACCAGCTTTTCATCCCACTTATAAAGTATATGTTCCGGTACCTTCTCCCCTATTTTATCTAGTTCTATCTTAGTCCAGTCTGGTTTTTCCCTTGTCTGATAAATACCTTAATTGGGGGGCTCTATAATAATTTCTAAAATTTGGGAACTGCAAACCACACTGCTAATTTATCTAACACTATCCTTGGTTTCCTCCCTTTCCACAAGAATTTCTTTATTATTCTCTTTAGTTCATTAAAAAGAAAATTCTGTTAAAGGAATTGGTAACGTTTGAAATAAGTATTGTATCCTAGGGAACACGTTCATTTTAATGCAGTTTACCCTTCCTATCAATGATAGCGGTAATTCTTTCCAATGTTCTAAGTCTTCCTGCAATTTCTTTATTAGTGGTTGATAATTTAGTTTGTACAAGTGGCTTAAGTTATTATCTAACCTGATCCCTAGGTATCAGATTGCTTGTGCTTGCCATTTAAATGGTGATTCTTTTTAAAATTCTGTATAGTCTGGTTTACTCATTGTCATTGGCATCATTTCACTTTTATTTCCGTTGATCTTATACCCTGATATTTCTCCATATTCCTTCATTTTCTTATGTAATTCTTTTATTGATATTTCTGGTTCTGTTAAGTATACTATGATGTCATCTGAAAATAAGCTGATTTTATACTCCTCCTTTATTTTTATCCCTTTTATTTTATTTTCTATTCTTATCAGTTCTATAAAGGTTCTATTGCTAAGGCAAACAATGAGGGGGATAGTGGATATCCCTGTCTAGTTGACCGACTTAATTTAATTTAAAGTGACTTTATACATATCCATTTACTGCTACCTTCGCCATTATACAATGCTTTAATCCAATTTATATATTTTTCTGGTAGATTGAACTTCTGAAATAGTTCCACTCTACTCTATCAAAGGCTTTTTCTGCGTCTAGAGCAACAACCACTGTTGGTTTCTTATTTCCTTGAACTGCGTGGATTAGATTAATAAGTTTACAGACATTGTCTGCTGTTCGTCTTTTCTTAATAAATCCAGTTTGATCTTGTTTTACTATTTTTGGTACACAATCGGCCAATCTGTTTGCTAATAATTTGCTATTATCTTATAGTCTGAGTTAAGTAGAGATATTGGTCTATATGACGCTGGTATTAATGGATCCTTCCCTGTCTTTGGTATTACTGTAATTATTGCTATCTTACATGAATCTGGCAAGTTTTGTGTTTCGTCTACCTGGTTCATTACTTCCAGGAGAAGAGGAATTAATAACTCTTTAAATGTTTTATAAAATTCTATTGGAAATCCATCTTCTCCTGGTGTTTTATTGTTCGGCAGCTTTTTTAGTATATCCTGTCCTTCCTCTATTTCAAATGGTTTTATCATTTTGTTTTGTTCTTCTTCTTGCAATTTTGGCAGTTCAATTTTAGCTAAAAATTCTTCTATTTTATCATATTTCCCCTCATTCTCAGTTTGGTATAATTGTTCATAAAATTCCTTAAAGTTCTCAATAATCTCTGTTGGGTTATATGTAATTTGTTTGTCCTTTTTCCTTGATGCCAGTATCGTTGTTTTAGCTTGTTCTGTTTTAAGTTGCCAGGCTAATATTTTATGTGTTTTTTTCAGTTCGTAATACTTTTGCTTTATTTTCATTATGTTCTTCTCCACCTTGTACGTTTGTAATGTTTCGTATTTAATTTTTTTGTCCGTCAATTCTCTTCTTTTCTATATATCATCCCTTTTTACTAATTCCTTTTCTGTACTTACTATCTCCCTTTCCAACTGCTCTATTTCCCAATTGTAATCCTTTTTCATCTTCGTCACATAACATTATCTGCCGTCCAATGAAGGCTTTCATTGCGCCCCATAATATAAATTTATCTTTCACTGATCCTGTGTTTATTTCAAAATGTTTTAATTTGGTGTTCAATAAACTCCCTAAATTCCTGTCTTTTAAGTAGCATGGAGTTTAACCTTCATCTATATGTTCTTGGTGGGATGTCCTCCAGTTCTATTGCTAATAATAGGGGTGAATGATCTGATAGTAGTCTAGCTTTATACTCAGTTTTCCAAACTCTCCCTTGAATATGGGCTGAGAACAAAAACATATCAATGCTTGAGTAAGTTTTGTGCCTACTTGAATAATATGAAAATTCCTTCTCTCTTGGGTGTTTCCTCCTCCATATATCCATAAGTTTCATTTCCTGCATTGATTTAACCATACATTTGGCTACTTTATTCTTTTTACTTGTCTTTTGTCCAGTTTTATCCAAGATTGGGTCCAAATTAAGGTTAAAATGCCCTCCTATCAATATATTTCCTTGTGTGTCTGCAATCTTCAACAATATTTCCTGCATAAACTTTTGATCCTCCTCATTAGGTGCATATACATATATATAGAACAAATTCCAAAATTCTAAGTATATCTGACACTTTATCATTGCATACCTCCCTGCCAGATCTATTATTTCCTCCTCTATTTTGATTGGTACACTTTTGTTAACTTGTATGGCTACACCTCTAGCTTTTGAATTATAGGATGTTGCCATTACATGTCCAACACAGTCTCTCTTTAGTTTATGTTCCGCTTCAGTTAGATACATTTCCTGCACAAGTGCTATATCTATTTTTTCCTTCTTCAATAAATTTAGTAGCCTCTTCCTTTTAATTTGGTTATGTATTCCATTAATGTTTTCGTCATATAGCTCAACATGGCCATCTTATATCTTGCTTACACCTCTTTTCCACCTATTCGCCACTTCCACCCCCCTTTTCCTCATTTTCATCTTAGTTTTCTCTTATTACACTTAATGTACGACAACACATTTAAGACATAACGTATTCCCGCAGTTCCCACATCCACTAATACCTTAACCCCAAAAGTTCCCCCCCTCTCTGAGTTGCCCCTTATCCCTTGCTGGGCAACCACAACTCCTTTTCATTTGGATTGCGACCTTGTTCGCAAGTGTCAACTGATTTAGCAGTGATGGTTATTTCCTCTCTATCCAGCCCTCTCCAGAAAACACTTTTTGTTTTAAAACACATATCACAAAGCTCCCTTTCTTTCCCCCCCCCACTCCCTTTCTTCCCTTCTCTTTTCCTTCTTTAATTCTTTACATATACATTGTTTTTACATCTTTATATATACTTTGTCGCCGTTCTTCATTCTTGTTACATCTCTTCATCTCTTCTCCTGTCCTGCAAACATTCTGTGAATTCTTGAGCTTTCTCTGGATCCGAGAATATTCTGTTTTGCTCCCCGGGTATAAATATTTTAAGTACAGCTGGATGTCTTAACATGAATTTATAACCTTTTTTCCATAAAAATAGATTTCGGTGTATTAAACTCCTTACTCCTCTTTTAAGAGTTCAAAACTTATGTCTGGGTAAAAAAATATTTTTTGACCCTTGTATACCAATGATTCATTATCTTCTCTAACTTTATTCCTTGCCCGTTCCAGTATATTTTCTCTTGTTGTGTATCTCAAAAATTTTACTAAGATGGATCTTGATTTTTGATATGCCTGTGGTTTCGGAGATAATGCTCTGTGTACCCTTTCTATTTCCATTTCTTCCTGCATTTCTGTCGTTCCCAGGACCTTAGGGATCCATTCTTTTATACATTCCTTCATGTCTGTGCCTTCTTCATCCTCCTTCAGGCCCACTATTTTTATGTTGTTTCGCCTACTATAATTTTCCAACATAGCAATTTTCTGAGATAACAACTCTTGTGTCTCTTTAATTTTTTTTGTCACTTTCTTCCAATTTTTCTCTTAAGTCATTTACTTCCATTTCTACAGCCATTTCCTGCTCTTCCACATTCTCTACACTTTTCCCTATTTCTGTCATTACCAGTTCTAACCTTTGCATTTTATCTTCTGTTCTTTTAATTTTCCTTTTAGTTGCATTAAATTCTAATGATCACCATTCTTTTAGTGATCTCATTTGTTCTTCAAAAAAAACTTTATCTATATTTTGTTCATCAGTTTAATCTTCTATTTCTCTGTGAAGATCTTGGTCTTCTTCGGCTTCTTCTGTGTCTGTACCTGTGTTTGTGTCTTCTCTTTTTTGTGTCTGTGTCTCTTCTGTTTTTCCTGATGAGCTGCTTGTATCTCTTTGTTGGGCCTCTTCATGCTGGTCCTCCCCTCCTGGGCTGATCATCTGTTGTGCTTCTTGACGATGATCTTCTTGTCGGTCATCCCTCCTTCTCTCTCCCACGCCTATTTTATTGCTCCTTCTTCTGCAGTCTTCCTCGTCCTCCAGCTGAGCGCCCTGGTGTCAGGCGTCCCTCAGCTGTTCACGCTGTGGCAGCTCGCTCCTCTGCTGAGCCCCCCTCCCGCCGTTGTCTTCTTTTTCCTTTGATTGCGCACTTTTGTTTGGCTATGAGAGACATTTTTGCAGTCCTTCGGCTGATGAGTGGCGACTCCGCAGGGTAGGCACTGACCTCGAGCGTCGAGCTCTCCTAGTCATCACCGCGCTCGGTTCCTTCTTCCAGTTAAGGCCTTCTTTCTTCTCCGGTGAATTTTCTACTTTTTTTCCAGTTGTTTTTACTTTCTCCTTCTTGGAAGCCATCTTCTTTCTCTTCTCTGTATTATTATCTTCTATTTCCTATATTTTATTTTTGTTATGCTTTGCTTTTTCATAACATTTTTTCCTATTTTCCTGAAGAACGCTGGTTTTCCCGACCAGCCGCGCCCTGCGCGAGGGGAAGGCCGCGCCCTGCGCGAGGGGAAGGCCGCGCCCTGCGCGAGGGGAAGGCCGCGCCCTGCGCGAGGGGAAGGCCGCGCCCTGCGCGAGGGGAAGGCCGCGCCCTGCGCGAGGGGAAGGCCGCGCCCTGCGCGAGGGGAAGGCCGCGCCCTGCGCGAGGGGAAGGCCGCGCCCTGCGCGAGGGGAAGGCCGCGCCCTGCGCGAGGGGAAGGCCGCGCCCTGCGCGAGGGGAAGGCCGCGCCCTGCGCGAGGGGAAGGCCGCGCCCTGCGCGAGGGGAAGGCCGCGCCCTGCGCGAGGGGAAGGCCGCGCCCTGCGCGAGGGGAAGGCCGCGCCCTGCGCGAGGGGAAGGCCGCGCCCTGCGCGAGGGGAAGGCCGCGCCCTGCGCGAGGGGAAGGCCGCGCCCTGCGCGAGGGGAAGGCCGCGCCCTGCGCGAGGGGAAGGCCGCGCCCTGCGCGAGGGGAAGGCCGCGCCCTGCGCGAGGGGAAGGCCGCGCCCTGCGCGAGGGGAAGGCCGCGCCCTGCGCGAGGGGAAGGCCGCGCCCTGCGCGAGGGGAAGGCCGCGCCCTGCGCGAGGGGAAGGCCGCGCCCTGCGCGAGGGGAAGGCCGCGCCCTGCGCGAGGGGAAGGCCGCGCCCTGCGCGAGGGGAAGGCCGCGCCCTGCGCGAGGGGAAGGCCGCGCCCTGCGCGAGGGGAAGGCCGCGCCCTGCGCGAGGGGAAGGCCGCGCCCTGCGCGAGGGGAAGGCCGCGCCCTGCGCGAGGGGAAGGCCGCGCCCTGCGCGAGGGGAAGGCCGCGCCCTGCGCGAGGGGAAGGCCGCGCCCTGCGCGAGGGGAAGGCCGCGCCCTGCGCGAGGGGAAGGCCGCGCCCTGCGCGAGGGGAAGGCCGCGCCCTGCGCGAGGGGAAGGCCGCGCCCTGCGCGAGGGGAAGGCCGCGCCCTGCGCGAGGGGAAGGCCGCGCCCTGCGCGAGGGGAAGGCCGCGCCCTGCGCGAGGGGAAGGCCGCGCCCTGCGCGAGGGGAAGGCCGCGCCCTGCGCGAGGGGAAGGCCGCGCCCTGCGCGAGGGGAAGGCCGCGCCCTGCGCGAGGGGAAGGCCGCGCCCTGCGCGAGGGGAAGGCCGCGCCCTGCGCGAGGGGAAGGCCGCGCCCTGCGCGAGGGGAAGGCCGCGCCCTGCGCGAGGGGAAGGCCGCGCCCTGCGCGAGGGGAAGGCCGCGCCCTGCGCGAGGGGAAGGCCGCGCCCTGCGCGAGGGGAAGGCCGCGCCCTGCGCGAGGGGAAGGCCGCGCCCTGCGCGAGGGGAAGGCCGCGCCCTGCGCGAGGGGAAGGCCGCGCCCTGCGCGAGGGGAAGGCCGCGCCCTGCGCGAGGGGAAGGCCGCGCCCTGCGCGAGGGGAAGGCCGCGCCCTGCGCGAGGGGAAGGCCGCGCCCTGCGCGAGGGGAAGGCCGCGCCCTGCGCGAGGGGAAGGCCGCGCCCTGCGCGAGGGGAAGGCCGCGCCCTGCGCGAGGGGAAGGCCGCGCCCTGCGCGAGGGGAAGGCCGCGCCCTGCGCGAGGGGAAGGCCGCGCCCTGCGCGAGGGGAAGGCCGCGCCCTGCGCGAGGGGAAGGCCGCGCCCTGCGCGAGGGGAAGGCCGCGCCCTGCGCGAGGGGAAGGCCGCGCCCTGCGCGAGGGGAAGGCCGCGCCCTGCGCGAGGGGAAGGCCGCGCCCTGCGCGAGGGGAAGGCCGCGCCCTGCGCGAGGGGAAGGCCGCGCCCTGCGCGAGGGGAAGGCCGCGCCCTGCGCGAGGGGAAGGCCGCGCCCTGCGCGAGGGGAAGGCCGCGCCCTGCGCGAGGGGAAGGCCGCGCCCTGCGCGAGGGGAAGGCCGCGCCCTGCGCGAGGGGAAGGCCGCGCCCTGCGCGAGGGGAAGGCCGCGCCCTGCGCGAGGGGAAGGCCGCGCCCTGCGCGAGGGGAAGGCCGCGCCCTGCGCGAGGGGAAGGCCGCGCCCTGCGCGAGGGGAAGGCCGCGCCCTGCGCGAGGGGAAGGCCGCGCCCTGCGCGAGGGGAAGGCCGCGCCCTGCGCGAGGGGAAGGCCATGCCTCCTAAGCCTAACTGAGTTTATTTTTAAACAAGTTTACAAAAGAAATTGATGAGGGTAAGGCAGTAGATGTGGTCTGCATTAATTTTATTAAGGCATTTGAAAAGCTCTCCCATGAGAGATGCATTCAGAAAGTCTTGAAAACCATGGAACCTTAGCTGTGTGGGTTTTTTAAAAATGGGCTTGCAGGTAGAAAGCAGAGTGTAGTAGTGGAAGGAAAGTATTCTTCCTGGAGGTCAGTGACTAGTGGAGTACCGCAAGGATCGGTTCTGGGACCCCTGCTCTTTGTGATTTTTATAATTGATCTAGTTGAAGAGGCAGAAGGATGGGTCAGTAAGTTTGCAGATGATACAAAGGTTGGAGAAGTTGTGGATGTAGCTGAACATTGTTGAAGGTTACAAAAGGATATAGACAGGATGCAGAGTTCGGCAGAAAAGTGGCAGATGGAGTTCAATCCACGGTGATGCATTTTGGGAGGACCAACCAGAAGGCTGAGTACAGGGTTAATGGTCAGTTATTTAAGAGTGTGAATGAACACAAGGACCTTGGGGTCTAAATCTATACATCTTTCAATGTCGCTGCACAGATTGATAGTTAAGTAGGCCTATGGGATGCTGAGCTTCATTAATAGGAGGATTAAGTTCAAGAGTAGAGAGGTCATGTTGCCACTCTACAAATCTCTGGTGACACTCTACTTAGAATATTGTGTTGAGTTCTGATCACCTCATTATAGGAGAATGTGGAACCTATAGAGAGAGTGCAGAGGAGATTTACCAGGATGTTACCTGGATTGGAAAAGTGTTTTATTGGCAAGGTTAGCAGAGCTGGGACTTTTTTCTTTGGAGCTTAGAAGGAAGAGAGGAGACTTAATAGAGGTCTACAAGATTAGGAGAGGCATAGATAGGGTGGACAGCCAGCAGGAATAGCCAACACCAGAAGACACAAGTACAAAGTGAAGGGAGGAAAGTTTAGGAGAGACATCAGAGGCAAGTTTTTTTATGCAGAGTTGTGGGTGCCTGAAATGCCTTGCCAGGTATGGTGGAGGAGGCTGAAACATTAGGGGCATTTAAGAGACTCTTAGGCACATGTATGGAAGAAAAATAGAGGGTTACAGGATAGAGGGTTTAGTATTTTTTTAAAGAATAGATGGGTCAGCACAACATCAAGGGCAAAAAGACCTGTACAGTGCTGTTGTGCTCTGTTATTAATTATTCCGCTGATTAGTCATTACCAGCAGTCAGAAGATATTCTTTCCATAGACAGACTTTGTTACTTACAGTCCAAATGATTCCTTAAAGGTATCATGGTCCAGAATGAAATTAAATAATGTTTAAATTGCAGCTGAGAAACACTTTAGTTAATTTTTGAATTAATGCCTCAAGCCAACTATAATTTCTTACCTTTCTCCAAAGATAGAGACACCTGATTTTGGATGGGCATATCATCTTGAATAGGCTCCCTTTGTAAACTTGGCAGGAGGGTTTGTAGATCCTCAATTGATTTCTTATGTACACGAATAGCTTTGTTGACTTCCTGCCTATAATTTTATACATCAAAAATCATGCATCAACATTTTCGAATAATTCTTCCTTTGCAATGGTATTAAAAGCTCTGAACTACCCAAGTCTGGAAAACATCAACTCCTAATCATAAAAGACTTATCTAATATTCAAAATTGAAGAAAGGATACATTAAACAAAAGGAACATCTTATAATACAGGTTCATGATTTTTTTAATCCAAAGTTCTGAAAACCAAACTTTTTATCATGGATGTCGTCTGCACACAAAAGCTCGCGTTCGGTGCCAAACATGTGTTGACACAACCCATCCCCGTGTCTCAGTGCTAGTAATTTTATGGTCCATCTTTATCTCACTTTTATACCACCACCTGTCCAGAGACCCTTCTAGTCAGGGGCGTACCTACGCAAAATAGTGCCGGTATCAGGAGTGGCCAATGTGTCAAAATAAATGATAACAAGGAAGTTACACGAGAGCTGGTCTTGGTGGCTGCCACATTGTATTTGGTGTTGTATAACTGA
Source organism: Narcine bancroftii (assembly GCF_036971445.1). NCBI lineage: Eukaryota > Metazoa > Chordata > Chondrichthyes > Torpediniformes > Narcinidae > Narcine > Narcine bancroftii. The sequence goes on from NC_091469.1 coordinate 22,269,412, forward strand.
GAGCGAACAAAAGGATGAGGAAGGAGGATGAGTGTACTGAGCTTATATGTCCGGGACAGTGGTACTCAGCTGGGGGTGGGGGGGGGGGGGCTGCCCTACTCCTTCAAGTTGCACCCTTCGGCACATACCATGCCTGCCATACCCTAGATACACCCTTGTTCCTGGTGGAGTGTCTTCATTTTGCGCAAATCTGAAATCAGCACAATTACTTAATGTACCGTCATTACTATTATTTTATTAATTGAAAAATTTTGAATTCCGAAATGTGTCTTGTCCAAAGCATTTCAGTTAAAAGTTTTAATAATAATCAATAAAAACTGTAATAGTTTTAAGAGAATCTTTTGAGTTCCAACTGGTTTGTCTCAATCTTCCTGCAGAATTCTTTGAATTTATATTTTGGCCCTGGGATACATCAGAGCACAATGACATCCTTTTAACAATTTAAAGGCATCTTTTAAAAAAAAAATGAAGTCAAAGAATACTCAACAAATATAGATGCTGAGTTGAAAAGGATACAAAGGAGAAGGTGGCTTTAGACAGGGAAGTCTAAGGCCAAAGCAGCAACAAAGAAAAACAAAAGTGTATTTTGTGTACATGACAACGAGCAGATTACTTGCTTTGGAGATGCCGGTTCAAGATGTTGACCAGGCCTTTGGGAGAAATCCTCTGATAACAAGACTGGGATTTGTGAAAACACCGAAGGGCCTCGGGCATGGAAAGTCTTTTGATCACATCAGAGGCTTAGAAGTAGAAGTTTGTGTTCATCAATGGATTAGAAAGGAAGCTGTGTGGCTGCAGAGGTTGTGGGAGTGCTGGATGCATATCTACGAACACTGTCACTGAAAGGACTCTTTTTTGCTTTTCTTTTTCTTACTGTTGGAATCATTGGGCTACATGGTACTTTTGTGTGCCATTATGGTAAGCAAACATTGACAAATTTTCTGTATTAATTACATAGCAATAAATAAATTTTGAATTCTCTTTAAAATAGCAGGCAGGGATATTTTACATTCAGGTGGGCAAATGTGGCTCAGTTAAACATCTCTTCCAAAAACAATATTCCACAGAAAATAACACTGGAGTACAGGCACAAAACAAATGGGAATTCATCAAGTGATATAAAGAAAAAAAAGAGGACATTTATAAAAGCAAAGTATGCTGGAAATATTTAGCAGATCATGGTGTCAACACAGTTAATATTTCAGGTTAACAACCTATCAATACATCAGCACTTTTGTGGTTTTTTTGAATAATTAGTAAATTTCTCTTCACCAACTAAAACTTCTTGTATTACCTACTCATTTCCAATTCTACCCTTGCATCAGAAAGGCATGGGTTTCAGCCCCTGAGACTGGAGCACAATAAAATCCAGACAGGATCTCCAGGAGTATGGAGGGAGCATTACACTCCCTGTCAATGAAATAAAACAGGTCCTCCTGCCTTCTCAAAAGGGCAAAAGATCCAGGAAATAAAAATAAAAGAAAATGCAGATGCTGGATATCTAACGAAGGGTGTTTTCCTGAAACTTTAACTGTTTTTCACTTCAAAGATACTCCCTGGCCTGCTGTTTTGAACATTATTTTTTAATGACAAAATGTAGAACTAGGAAGTTCTGCCATCTGTTCTGCAAGACAATGCTAATTTCAAAGCATCATCAATAAACGATCAAGTCACTATCATATCTTAACTTTTTTTTAAAATGCCATGATCAGAATCTACAACAAACAGAAAATACTGGAAATACTCAGGCCAGTCTGTGCCTGTGGGAAGAGGAGAGTCAACTTTTCAGATCAAAGGTCCTTCATTAGAACTGAAAAAACAAATGAAGCTGTAAAGCTTCAAAGGTCTTTAAACATTGCCTCATTTTCTGTGGAGACATTGCAGCTATCATTATTGAATGCTACAACTTCAGAGTAGATTTATTTCTATCTGCAGTCATTTATCTTGTAATATTAACTCAGCTCATTATTTTCACCATAGGACTGAATAGATCAGGCAACTTCCATGGAGAGAAATGAATGATGTTCCAGGTCAGGACCTACCCCAGTACCATTCACCAACTCCTTCTCTCAAACGTTAGTTTCCTGAAATGTGGCTTGTCCATTTCTCTCCATGCCTGCTGCCTGATCTGCTGAGTCTCTGCAGCTTCTCAAGACTGCAGACACTGGATCTACAGCAATACACAACCTACTGGAAGAACAGGTCTTGGTTTTGATGAAGGGCTCCAGTCCACAACAGTAACTTTTTTCCCCCCACTTTCCTCCAGTAAATCTGGTCTCTCCAACTTTTGATTATTTGCTAGCCAATTTTTAAAAAATCTACATTCCCACTTTCCCTGATCAATACCCTTGCTTACAGCTTATCCCCATGGTGACCCCAGTTTGTTTCGATGAGAGACCTCCTTACAACTTTTAACAGGATTTTTAAAATCTCCTTTTGAATCCTGACTGAGGATCTCTGAGTGAAGCACTGACTCTTGCTTCTCGTCCCACAGCTGCTGCCTGACCAACGTGATCGTGTTGCCGTTTCTGTGATCTCCCCCGCGTCCACATAACCCTCCCAAGCGGTTTGGGGGCCAAGTGAAGAGACACTCGGACGGACGGGTGTCTGAAGTCACTACAGCCCGCAGGAGAGGAGAAGAAGCCAGCGCTTCCTCATCACTCCAGTCCCTCACCTCAAATTCTTCAGCTCGGCCCTCAGGGTGCGGGCCTGACTCAGCAGCAACTGCGCGGGCACCTCCATGACGTCCACCAACGCTCACCTGTCGCTTCACGTGATCAGCGCCGCCGCTCTCACGTGATCGGCGCCGCCGCTCTCACGTGACGTGCCCTCCGCACGGGGGCGGGAAAGCGTCTTTGGTCACCGTGACGTCGAGTTGCTCAGTTTACTTCCTTTCGGACCATTTTCTGCTGAGGAGGCGGGAACCCTAACAGGCAAGTGAAGCAGAGCCCATGGTCCGGCTGCTTCGATCTCTTTTACAAGAACATCGGAGTCGGCCATTAGGCCCCTCAAACCTATCACGTCGTTCAAAATGCCTGCTCTGCCCCAGGCCTCCTCCAAAACTCACTTGGGTCCAGAATTTGAGATTTACCTCCCTATCCAAGAAGGTATTCCCTCCCACCTCAGTTATCTTGTGCCGTGGGCTTGTTCAAACCTGCTGCCCATCCCGGTGATGGTAGCCCATGATTCTCTCCTGATTCCAGCATGATTTTGCTTTTCTTTGGCCAATAACGCCAAAAGACTGGAGTTACTTTATGACAGGCTTTTAATACCATAAGACTGGACACATGCTCCTGTTGCTGGCCCGATTCCAGGATTCATACTGAGGGAGGGACTCCAGCGTAATTTCCTTTATTGGGGAATTCCAGGGGGAGGAGTTACAGGGAGAAGGCAGGCCAGCCATACCCAGAAATACAGTACCAATGGCATAACAGCATTCACCTTTTAAAAAAAAGTCCGGCAGGGTGGAGTGTGTTTGGTGACAATTACAAGTTCAGCTGGTCCTGTGGTCTGTGGTGCTGGTTGCGGAGCAGCTGCCGGTTCCTGGTCGATTTGGAGCAAGTCAGCAGTTGGTGTACCCGGTGACAGGGGAGGGGCAGGTGGGGCAGGGTGCTGGGGGTTGGCCATGGTAGTTGGAGCAGTTGGTCCATGGGTTGGGATAGGGTGCCTGGGTATGTAGTGGTTAATGGTGGTAGAAGGTCTTTCTGTACAGTGGCAGTGTCGGAGTCTCCTGTGCATACCAGGTCCCGGACAGAGATGGTGTCTTTGTGCCCATCCGGGCATGCCACGTAGGCATATTGGGGTTGGCGTGGAGGAGGTGGACCTTCTCAACTAGTGAGTTGGTTTTATGGTCATGCACATGCCTCTGGAGTAGGACCAGTCCTGGAGATGTCAGCCAGGATGGTAGCATTGTCCCTGATGCGGAATTCCTGGAGAAAGAAAACATTTGTTAATGTGGTGTGCTGTTAGTGGTTGTATACAGGAGGGATCTAATCGCAAGGAGCACCTAGGGGAGGGCCTCTTTCAATGAGAGAAGGGTAGGCCGCTTGATTTCAAGGCTAGGAGGACTCCCTCCCAAACAGTGGCGTTCTCCCTTTTGATCTGGTTGTTCCCCCAGGGGTTATAGCTGGTAGTTCTACTGGTGGCGATGTCCTGTATCAAAAGGTACAGATGCAGCTTGTCGCTCATAAAAAAAAAAAGGACCCCCAATTACTGTGGTTGTAATTCAGGTACCTGAATGGGGTAAAGATGCTGCACAGTGCCTTTATGACTCTGGCCATGGTCATGTCTGGGCAAGGAATGGCAAAGGGGAATTGGGAGTACTCATCAATGACATTAAGCAAGTTTAGGTTTCTGTTGGAGGAGGGCAGGGGCCTCTTGAAATCCTTGCTCAGGCTTTCAAAGGGGTGGGTAGCCTTGATCAGGTGTGACTTGTCAGGCCTGTAGAAGCCTGCACTCAGCACAGACTTGGCAGTTTCTGGTCAGCGCCCTGACGTCATCAGTGGAATACGGAAGGTTTTTGGCTTTGACGAAGTGAAAAAGTCTGGTGACCCCAGGGTGGCAGAGGTCATTGAGGAGGGCCAGGAGTCAGTCAGACGGAGAGTTGGCACATGTCTCCGAGACAGGGCATCTGAAGGTTTGTTGAGCTTCCCAGGCCAGTACAAGATGTCATAGTTATAGATGGAGAGTTCTATTCTCCACCTCAGAATCTTATGATTTTGATTTTACCCCGCTTCTTATTGTTAAACATAACAGCGACAGCACGTTGGTTGGTCAGCAGAGTAAATCGTTTGTCGGCCACGTAGTGCCTCTAGTGTCGCATTGCTTCAATGATTGCCTCAGCTTCCTTCTCGATAGAGGAGTGCTGGACTTTATGGTGTGAAGGGAAAACACCATGGGTCTTCCCGCTTGTTTAAGGATGGTGGCTAGGGAAAAGTCAGAGGCATCGCTCTCCACCTGGAATGGGGTGGAATCATCCACAGCATGCCTCGTGGCTTTAGCGATGTCTCCTTTGATGTGGGTGAAGGCTGACTGAGCTTTCACCAACGGGAAAGGAGTTGGCTTTCACCAGGGGCCGGGCCTTGTCCATGTAATTGGGGACCCAGTAGGCGTAGTATGAGAAGAAGCCCAGGCTCCTCTTCAGCGCCATTTGGCTGTCAGGGAGTGCATATGGTCAGGGTGAGGACTCATGATTCCATGTTCCGTGGCACAACCAAGGATGACCAGGCGTGATGTGCGAAACACACATTTGTTTTTATTATAAGTGAGATTTAGTGCCTTGCCATTTGGAAATTTTTTTCTAAGTTTCATCGTTGTCCTGTAGGAGTGACTGGGGCGTGGGCAGGGCTAGGGTGCCATGGTATGTAGTGTGTCTCAATGGGAGGGGAGGGTGCTGTTTGATGGGTATGCTCCTCAGGTGCCCCTACATACGGGAGGTCCTGGATTGAAACAGTTTTCTCACCCCCATCTGGGTAGGCCACGTATGCATATTGGGGTTGTGCACAGAGGAGTTGGACCCTTTTGACCAGTATGGCCCCTCATGCGCTTCCGTAGCAAGACTGACTCTTGTCAATCAGATTGGCAGAATGGCCCCCGACGTGGACTTCCTGGGAAAGGAAAAAATGTGTTTGTGAAGGGTAGCATTGGTGGGAGTACATAACAGCAACCTAATTGCCTGGAGCAAACGGGAAGGACCTCCTGCCAGTGAAAGACTGGCAGCCCCCTGGACTTAAGGGGAAAGAGGATGGCCTTCCATACGGTGGTGTTCTCCCTCTCCACTTGGCCATTCCCTTGGGGTTTATAATCTGCTAGTGGTGATACCTCTGGCCAGCAGGTATTGGCGCAGTTCATCATTCATGAACGAGGACCCCCAATCGCTGTGGACGTATGACGGGTACCTGAATAAGGTGAACAAGTTATGCAGTGCCCTGATGACTGTAGTGGTGGTCATGTTTGGGGGCGGGATGGCAAAGAGGAAATGTAAATAGTCATCGATGACTGTGAGGAAATACACGTTACGGTTGGTGGAGGGGAGAGGGCTCTTGAAATCCATACTTAGGCATTCAAAAGACCATGTGGCTTTCACCAGGTGCACCTTATCTGGTTGGTAGAAGTGTGGCTTGCACTCCGCACAGATCTGGCAGTCCCCAGTCAAATCTCTGACCTCCCTGATGGAGTATGCCAGATTACAAGATTTAATAAAGTGGAAAAATCTCATGACACTGGGTGGCAGAGGTCATTGTGGAGGGTTTTGAGGCAGTCTATTTCGGCATTGACACATGTCCCTCAGGATAGGGCATCTGGAGGCTTGTTATCGGTTCAATCCTCCACCTCAAAATTTTATCATTCTTTATCTTACTCTGCTCTTTGCTGTTAAACATGAAAGCCACGGCCCGTTCGTCTGTGAACAGGGTAAAATGTCTGCCAACCAGGTAAAACCTCCAGTGCCACTCCGCCTCAATTATTGCCTGAGCCTCCTTCTTGATGAAGGAGTGTCGGATTTCAGGGCCCTGGAGGGTACAGGAGAAGAATGCCATGGGCTGGCATGCCTGGTTCAGGGTGGTGGCCAGGGTGAAATCGGACACATTGCTATCAACCTGAAACAGGGCAGATTCATCTGCCGCATACATTGCAGCTTTAGCAATGTCTTCTTTTATCCGACTGAAGGTTGCCCAGGGCTCTCTTGTCAGGGGGAAGGATGTGGACTTGATAAGGGGGCAGGCTTTGCATAATTAGGCACCTACTGGGCGTAATAGGAAAAGAACACCAGGCACCTTTTCAGGGCCTTGAGGCTGTGGGGAAGGGGGAACTCTAGCAGTGGGCACATGCAGTCAGAGTCAGGCCAATAACTCCATTCTCCACAACACAGCCAAGGATCGCCAGGCAGGTAGTGCAGAAAACACATTTATCCCTGTTGTAGGTGAGGTTTAGGCGTTTGGCAGTTGTGAGGAATTTATAGAGGTTGGCATCACGATCTTGGAGGTCGTAGCCGCAGATTGTGACATTATCCAGGTAGAGGAAGTTGGCACGCAGGTCATTTTGGTCCACCATCTGGTCCATCTCTCACCGGAAAACGGAGGTGCAGTTGGTAACACTGAAGGGGACCCTGCGGTAGATTTGACTGTCTGCCTCGAAGACGGTGTGCTGGCGGTCCTCCGGAAGGACGGATTTCAGGTCAGTCATGGAAAACACACGATATTGGACAATTTAATTGACCATGTCCGCAATGCGAGGGAGGGGATATGCATCCATATGTGTATAGTGGTTAATAGTCTGGCTATAATCTATCATCCTGTGTTTACCCCCACCCTTGACTACCACTACTTGGGCACTCCATGGACTGCTATTGGGCTTGATGATACCCTCATTCAGGAGTCACCAAATGTCTGGTTTAATAAACGCCCTGTCCACTTCACTGTATTGCCTGCGTTTTGTAGTGACTGGCTTACAGTTGGGAGTGAGGTTCACAAACAGTGGTGGGGGATCAATACGGAGAGTAGAGAGATGGTTGGGCCAATGGTGGGGGGGGCCGGTGTGGCAGGGCGGCATGCTGATGAACTGTGGGTTGCCGACCGTGGTGGGGGGGGGGGGGGTGGCGGGGGGAGGGTACTGTCGTATTGTAACACTCTTGAGGTGGCCCTGAAAGTCCAACCCCAGCAGCACTGAAGCACAGAGCTGTGTCATGATGAAGAGTTTCAAGTTCCAAAGTCATGCCCCACACGGTTAGCATCATAGTGGTGTAGCTGCGGATCTCAGGCCAGGGCAACTTTATAGCTGACTGGCTTTGCTTTAAGGGAGTAACACTGCACCGTATCAGGGTGGATAAAATTGCTCCCGCTATCGAAAAGGCATCTTGTCACCTGATCGTTGATTGAGATGTCCATTATGGACCAGGAGAGTTGATGTGAACTGCTTTAGTCCAGCATCACAAATGCTAGTGTTGGTTCATAGAATGACCTGGATTGACTCGTAGTCTGGGAGCATAGTGGTGGTGCCCATGCGACAGCGTGGCTTTCCCCAGAAGTTGGCAGTGTCCAAAATGATGGCCCCCGTGTTGTGGCATGCTCACTCCTGGAAGCTGACAGTGGCCAAGATGGCAGCTCCCATGTGGCACATGCAGCGGTGCTGAGACTGGAAGGCAGCGGTGATCAACACACCTTTGCATAGTGCCCCTTCTTTCTGCACTTCAAGCACATAGCATCTTTCACCAGCCTGCGTTTTCGGGGATGCTTTGGTTGGCCACAAAAGTAGCACTTTAGGTGCTCCAGGGAGACTGCAGTTGTGGTGGGTTCACTCATCGAATGAAGTAGTGGTCCCAGGATGTCATCCCGTGTGTGACCTCACATATTACGGAGGGCGATCTCCAGCAATTTCACAGTTCAATCGCCCCTCTGAAGTCCAACTTACTCTGTTCAAGTTGCCTGCAACATAAGCACTCTGGATCATGACCTCCAAAACTGACTGGAAGTTGCATGCTCGTTCGAGTCCACACAGGGCTCAGAGGAACTTGTTGCTCAATTCACCCGGTCACTGTCTGTGGATAGCCAGCATGTGCCTGGTGTATTCCTCATTTCTCCCTTTACTAGTCCTTGAGTATGATCCTTGCCACCATGTACGTTGTGGCATCCCTGATCATTGGGAACATTTGAGGTTTGACCCAGGAGAAGAGTAGATGCAGCTTGTTTGCCTCCATGGCCATAACTCAAAGTACGTAGCCAGAATTCAAGCAGTCTGAGGCTTCTGGCAATTGTGGATCGATCTCAGGCTTCAAGAGTTGTTCCATTGTTGGAAAAAATATTGTAAATAAAATTGATGCATTATCAATAACTCAACAGGCTAGAACTGTGGGCTTTTATTTACAATAAACTTGAAGGTCATCCTGTGCAGTGACCCAGGCTCTCTGGGGAGGGATTGTCACGTTAGAGCCTTTATACAGGGTCAAGAGGGAAGAGCCACAGCTACAATCACAAAACGGGGTAGAGCCAGATTATTGAATCTGCAGCAATCATCACACCCTTCCCTCACCTTTCCACAGGAATTGCACTCTCTGCAACTCCTTCGTCCACTCTGACCAACTGTCCCCGATACTTAACCCTGTGTCTACAAAAAGAGCTACACCTCCACCTTCATCACTATTCAGGTCCCCAAACGATCTTTCCAAGTGAAGTAACACTTCGCCTGCGAATCTCTAGAGGGACTTGCTGCATCCGGTGGTCAGGGACACTGGATGCAGACTGGGAGATCGCTTTGTTGAGCACTGTTGCTCTGTCCACTACAATAAGGATCTCCCAGTGGTCAATCACTTCAATTCCACAGTTCATTGCCACATTGAAATGTCTGTCCATAGCCTCATGTATTGACAGGTTGATGCCACACATAATTGGAGGAATAGCATCTTACATTTTGTCTTGGCAGTCTCCAACTAGATGACATCAATATTGATCAACAATTTCCGGTAATCATTCTCCCAATTTCCTTCATCTCTCTGTCTTCCTTCTTCCAGATCCCCAGCCCCTACCCTTCATTTTACCTCGGGGAGCATTTTTCTCAGCCCTCTGCCTCCTCCCCTTATCACGTCAGCTCCTTTCTCTTCTTTCCCCTTCCACCCATACCAATCTCATCTGCTAGCCTGCGCGCCATCCCTTTTCTTCCCCCCACCATCACCTGCCCTGCCTTTTTATTTGGACATCTGCCTGATTTTCAGCAATCCTGAAGAAAGGCTCAGAACTCCCTAGAATTTTCCAGGGATGCTGCATGACCTGCTGAGTTCCTCCAGTGTTTTTATGGATTGCAATGGATACAATCAAAATAAATAATAAATATTCAGTTATCCAAGTGCAAAAAAAGGTGACTGCAACAGTGCAGACAATCCTTTTATGGTTTAGGAGCAGTTTCCCTTAAAGTAACAAAAGCCTGTTAGCTGTTGCAAACTGTTCTTGAACCTGAAGGTGCTGCTTTCAGGCTTCTGTTCCTTCAGCCTGAAGATAGCAGAGAGAAAAGGTTGTGACCAGGGTGATGGGTGTCCTTTATGATGTTGACTGCCTTCTTAAGGCAATGCTGCACATCGATACCTGCAATGGGTGGTTGGAGCTTGTGATGGGCCTGGCTATGCTACATTCTGCAGCAGAATACTTTTCACGGTGTACCTATTAGAAGAGTATCCAACAACATATATTTTTTTTCTATTTCTTGGTCTTTTTGGCTAAGATCAAATAGTAGATCACCAACTGTGAGCAGCTCAGCTGGATTTGTGAGAAGCTGGAGCAAGAAGAGAAAGACACCTGGGAGGACTGTTCAAGTGGAAGAGATCATCTGTTAATGCAGGGATTGATCCATGCTGATTGAGGGACCAATCTAACGCACCTTTCCGCATTAAGCCCACCTCCAACACTCTCACAAGGATGGCCGCAGCAATGAGCACCCCCCCCCCCCCCAAGGAGAAGGAATTCGTAACACTATCAAGGTGGCAGTGAAGGACACGAGCAAAGGAAACCCTTTCTTTTGGGCCTCTTCGTCAAGAAGGTGTTGATGGACCGCTGCAAATTTGAGATAAAAGACATTAACTGCCTCCAGGACATCGTGGATAACAGCCACTTAGATGTGACCTTTAAGACTTCGGTGGAATGGCAGAGGATGTTCTGTGACTTCCAGGAGGAGGGGAACATAGTCCACTCTTGCTATTCAAGGCGCTATCTGCTAAGATTCTATCTGTTCCAGGTGTTGCCAAGGATGGCTACATTGCCACACAGTGTCCAAATCAGACAGACATTACAACACTACCTATACACTACCATATCATGGAAAGCTTTTTTGAGACAAATAACTTTGACAACAAGTTCATCAGGTAGTGGTCAACACAGAATGTCATGCAGATACTGAGAGATAAGAATGGATACTGTGGCAGACTGCCAGTTCATTTGGCGGAATTCCACATCACAGTGTTCAAGGACTTGACCTGGCTGATGATGAGAGAAGTCCTCCCAGTCAGATCTTTACTGTACGATAGGCACATCACCCACAAGCCGTGGATGAATCAAATGATTCACAACCCGATAAGGATGAGGTCAATGGTGTTTAAGACCAGTGATCCAAATTTTTACAGGAAGTCCAGGTACCATCTATGGAAGGCCATCTCAGCACAGTAAAGAGGCAATTCCGATGGAAGGTAGAAATAGGATCATTTACACACAAGCTTTGGCAGGGCTTGCAGGCTATTACAAGGCAAAGCCTAACATCAGAAATGGCAGTGATGTTTTACGACTGATGAGCTGACTATCTTTTATGCTCCCTTTGAAAAGGGAAATTCAACGGTACCAATGAGAATCCCCTGCAGAAACAAGTGACCCTGTGATATCTGTCTCTGAGTTTGATGTCAGAACTTTCTTCAAGAGGGTGAACCCTCGGAAAGCGTAAGGCCCTGATGGCAAACCTGGCACGGTACTGAAAATATGTGCCTGATGGACATATGGTCAAAGGTCATTTTCTGGAAAAAAAACTGTTCCACAAAGGATAGATAACAAGTCTCCAATGACATGCCAATCTCCTCAGACTCCTTAGAACGTAGAGGCCTTCTTCACAGTTGCCTTGATGTGCTGGACCACTTGTTTGTGAAGACAGATATCAATCATGATTCCATTGCCATCAATGCATCAAAATTTGGTCAACAGGAAGAAAGAGCATCATCGCACTTTTCTAATTACAAAATTCAAACACCAAATTTAAGAGCTTCTTATTTGATCAATATCAAATATTTGCAGTTGTGTATGTTCCTGTAAATACCTCTAGAGGGAGCTAAAGTACTGTTAATGGAGAACAGTACAGTCATTCGCAACCAAAAGGCCTTTTCAAACTGCCATGTAAAATGGAGTTAACTGGGCAATTTGGACAGTTAGCAGCCCAGTTACATGGCGATTTGAAAGGATCCAACTGGGTCAACCCGGTCAGAACCCAACCGGGTCCCGATCTGTTTTATCTTGTATTCGTATGTGTGAGTTCTTAGACAACACATGGATGAAGGAAAAGGTTATTTACTTTAAAGTTGATGTAAACAGCCCATGAGGCATGTCATGAGGCTGCAAGCCTCCATTATAGATCTCTCCTACTGTGTCAGCACCTGCTGGCAGCTAAGTATAATCAAACAGGAACTATATCTTTAAGACCTAGATAGTAGCAAATGCAACCATGATCACTGTCATTACATGATCTACCTCAGAGGTGGTAAGGGAACCCAGTAAAACTTACCCAAGTATCCTGGTCTAGCGATTTGTAAAGGGAAATAGCTGTCTCGGTTACTCTGGTGACATCAGCACCTACATGCTTGCATCACAGGGAAACCCCTGACTGAGGTGCCACTGCCGTGGTCGGGGGTGGGTGGGGAGAGGTCACTAGTGCAGGAGGGGAGAGGTCACTAGTGCAGGAGGAGAGAGGGGGGTTGGCAATCGGGGGGAGAGAGGTCGCTGCTGCAATCAGAGGAGAGTGGGCTCTGGTTCACGGCAATGGCTCAATGTGAGAGGGCGAGAGGAATAGCCTTCTTCCGTACCCATAATCCCTCATGCCGCTGGAACTGCTCTGGTGCTGGCAGAGCGGTTCCAGCAGCATGGGGGATTATGGGTAAGAAAGACGGCCATTGCTCCCACACTCCTGCATTGAGCGGTCACTGTGAACCAGAGCAGCATGTCACAACAACAACAACCACCCCCCCACCCTGTTCGTGGGAGTGGCATGTCGCGGTGGGTGGATGTGGAAACCACAATTGACATTTGGGGTGACAACTGACGGTGAGGGCAGCTGACAGGAGGGGTGGCGGCTGATGGGGTGGCAACTGATGGGGGAGGGGAGCTACTGACAGCTAGTGGGAGGGGGAATGACAGCTGATAGTTCCCACGAGTGAGCGACACGTCAATCACTGCACCATCCCAGGGGCGGGCTCCCTCTTAAATCACTGGATTGGTGATTTAAAGGTAGCCCAGCCTGCAGTTTGAAAGGTACATCCTGCATCCACGACCCAGTAATCACAGGAGGGCTGCCTGGGTGCTGAAATTTGAAAGCACCTAATGTCACCTTGAATTGAAGATTACTGTGTGCTTCAGACATTGACAGGGGAAAAAAATTGTCATTTTAAATTATGTTGAAAAGTAAACAACTCAGGTTCATGACCTTTACCAACTTAACATTTTAAAGAATCTGATCAGTAGAAACTATTGGCATTTCTTTTGTCTTGCATGATCTTCGCACATTCTGTGACAATTTTGAGTTAATGAAATATTTTTGATAATCAATACACAAAAATGCTGGAGAAACTCAGCATGCCATGCAGCTTCTATACAAAGTAAAGGATAACCAACGATTCAGTCCTGATCCCTTCATTGAGGTATGTATTTTTGATGTATGGTGAATTGTCATGTGGAAAACATGACTATCAATTTATACTCTATAAGGACTCATTAACAGTACCGAAGTAAATAATGTGCCTAATTGTTTCCAAACATTGAAAGATAAATAGTGATAAGAAAAGTGTAGATGTTCAGAAAGCTTCAAGATGGAGATTTAATACTATACTATTGCAAAAACCAGAATTTATTAGTTTTTTAAAACAGCAAATTGAAATTTTTATTGGTATTAACTGTAATTCTGTTTCTAGTCATTTTGTTTTATGGGATGTAATGAAAGCTTTTTTGCGAGGTCAAATTATCAGTTATGCCTCTAAAGTAAAGAAGGAGAGAATTAAAGAGATTGAAGATTTAGAGGAAAAGATAACTGCTACTGAAAAAGAATTTCAAAAACATGCTACCGAAACGCAAAAGAATCAGTTAACTAATTTAAAATTTAAATATAATGAATTACAAACATATCGGTTTGAATGTTTAATGAATCGAACTAAGCATAAGTTTTATGAATGGGGTGAGAAAGCTCATAAAGTTTTGTCATGGCAATTAAAAAAGGAACAATTATCTAGGATTATACCAGTGATTAGAAAGAAATCAGGTATCACTTTTAATCAAAAGGAGATTAATGAGGAATTTTGTAATTTCTATAAACAATTGTATACTTCGGAATGTAAAGATGTAACTGGAGACGCAATAGATTCTTTCTTGGAAAATATTAACTTGCCACAATTGAATCAAGGAGATAGACAAGAGTTAGATAAACCTTTTACAGAAGATGAAATAGAAAGGGCAATAAGAGACATGCCGAATGGAAAGGCACCTGGTGAAGATGGGTTTTCTATAGAGTTTTATAAAGTTTTTTTATGCTGATGTATCTTCTATTTATAAGGATGTATTACAACAAACTTACAATACTTTTCAATTACCTGAGTCTTGTTCTAACGCAATAATTATGGTTATACCAAAAAAAGATAAAGACCCTTTACGGGTTTCTTCTTATAGACCAATTTCGTTGTTAAATGTAGATTATAAAATTGTAGCTAAAATTATGCCTAATAGATTAGCTCAATATCTGCCTAAAATTATACATGGTGATCAAACGGGATTTATAAAAAACAGGTATGGTTCAGATAATATTTTACGGTTAATAACCTTGATAAATAAATCTAAATTTCAGTTGAATTATCCAATAGTGGTTTCAGTGGATGCAGAAAAGGCTTTTGATAGAGTGGAATGGAAGTTTCTGTTCAAAGTACTTGAGAAATTTTGTTTTGGTTCTTCATTTATTGGATTGATAAAGGCTTTATATAATAGCCCGAAGGCTAGAATAGCTGTTAATGGCAAAATTTCAGAATCTTTTAGTTTGACAAGATCTACTAGACAAGGATGTCCGTTGTCACCTGCTTTATTTGCTATAGTTATTGAACCTTTAGCACAATTATAACGTCAAAATGAAAATGTTAAAGGTATGAGAGTTCTGAATGAGGAATATAAGATTAATTTATTTGCTGATGATGTTTTATTATATTTGGTGGATCCGGATATTTCTTTACCTGCATTTCAAGAATGTTTAGAAATTTATGGCCAATTATCTGGTTACAAAGTAAATTGGGCTAAAAGTGAAATTTTACCAATTTGTAAAGGTGATTATTCAGTATATAAAAATATTACAAATTTGAAGTGGACTACACAAATTAAATATTTAGGAATTAATGTTAATACGGAATTTCAAGAATTATATTCAATTAATTATTTTCCTTTAATAAAAAGGATTAAATTAGATTTGATTAGGTGGAGGGATCTACCTTTGGGTTTACTAGGGAGGATTAATACCATAAAAATGAATATTTTTCCTAGAATACAATATTTGTTTCAGTCAATTCCTTATTTTTTTTTTTAAAGTTTTTTTAAGGATTTATATAAAGCGATTAGAGAATTCTTATGGAAGGGAAAATTTCCGAGAGTAGCAATGAGAAAATTGATGTGGGATTTTCAATTTGGAGGTTTAAGATTACCGAATTTTCAGCATTATTATGAAGCAGCTCAATTCAAATTTCTTAGTGCATTAATGAATATGGATGACCCACCTAGTTGGGTAAAGATAGAAATGGCGGTTATTTTAGAAAAATTTCCTCATGAGTTTTTGTTTCGATGGAATAAAAATTTATTACGAACTTATGATGTGCCAATATTGAAACATTTATTGAATTTATGGACAAGTAAACTTAAAAAATTGGGACTTAAAAATATATATTCTGGAAGATTGTCATTATATAATAATCAACTTGTTCCTTTTACGGTCTCTAATACCACTTTGAAACAATGGGGAAAGAAGGGAATAAAAAAATTTATCTGATTGTTTTTCTGAGGGTTGCTTTTGTTCCTTTGACAAATTACAAAGGAAATATGATATTAGTGCAAATTCTATATTTGTATATTATCAATTAAGATCTTTTGTAAAACAGTTATGTGGTCGACATATGATTTTATTGCCTGAATCTAGTTTTGAAGAATATGTACTTTCAATACCAAAAAAGGGATATATATCTGATTTGTATTGTATTTTACAAGAAATTGATAGTAAAAAAAGACTAGGATAAAGATAAATTGAAATGGGAAAAAGATTTAGGACATATAATAGCTGAAGAAGCTTGGATGGAAATTTGTCAGAATAGTATTCGGAAATTAATTAATGCTAGACTAGCGATGATTAATTATAATTTTATTCATCAGCTATATTTAACGCCGGAGAAATTTTAAAAATTTGGTTTTAGTAAGTTGGATTCTTGTTTTTGATGTGATCAGACGGCCAATACTTTTTTGCATACTGTTTGGCTTTGTGATCGATTGCAACAGTTTTGGAAAGGTATTCAATCTGTTTTTAACAGTTTATATAATATCCATCTTGTATTAGATCCCGATATATTTTTATTAGGGAACATGCAATCATTAATCGATTTAGGTTTAGAGGATTATCAGATTTCATTTATTTATTTAGCTTTAGTTGTGGCTAAGAAATGTATAGCACTTACTTGGAAAGATAGAAATATACTAACTTTAGATAAGTGGTATTTGGAAATGAAATTTTGTTTGACTATAGAAAGGATATCTTTTTCAATTCAGGATAAAATGTCTTTTTATAAGTTAAAGTGGACTCCGTTTGCTAATTATATGCATTTAAGTTTGATTTAAATATATGTTTAAGTGTGATATTTTAGTATTGACAATTTTTTTTGTTGTTGTTAGAATTGTTTTAGGTTAAGTTTTATCTCTTTTTTTTGTAAGTGGGTATTTTTTTTCATATATAATATTGTCAATTTTATTAACTCTTCACTCTTTATTTTGAGGGGAAGGGTTGGACTAATTTTAAGTTAGACTATTAATATTGTGTTACAATTAACGGGGGGGGTTATTTTGTGTAGTTTTCTGATGTAATATTGTAATCATACCTTTTTAAATTCTTTTTTTCTATTTTTATTTAAATGTAATTCTTTATTGTATTCATGTTATAAAATTTTAAATAAAGTCTTTAAAAAAAAAAGAAAAGTGTGATCCTTTTCATTCATTTGGTAGTACTCTCAGCACTTTCATGTTCATTCCAGAGTGGTATTTGAACCAAAACCCCAACAACACACAGACAATATCGAGGAGACATAGCCTCAATACTCTGGTGTACATTTAAGCAGAGGTAAGGAGGAACTGCTTCCCCCAGAGAGTAGTGAATCTGTGGAATTCACTGGCCAAGGAAGCAATAGTTGCTCAATAAAGGGTCCCGGCATCAAACGTTGATTGACCATTTCTATCCATGGGTGCTCCCTGACCTGGTGAGTCCCTCTGTTTGCTGAAGCAGTAGAGATTGCCTCATTAAATGTATTTAAGACATAGATTGTTTTGAAGAATGGTCATTAAGGATTATGGGGAAACAGGTAAGTGAAGCTGAGTCCACATCAGATCACACATGACTTATTGAATGGTGGAGTAGGCTTGATGGGCCAGATTGCCTACACCTTCTATTTGACCCCAGCATCTGCAGATTTTCTTATTTAACTACTCCTTTCTTATTTCCTATGCTCCTATGTTCTTATGATACCAACCAAGTCATGTACTACCCTGCTTTTTAATGTTAATTTTGCTCTTTCTTAAAAGACACCACCAGTATACCAATTTTTTTTAAATCGTAGGATATAGGTTTCTGCAAAATTTGGGGCAGGCCACCAGCCAGAATTTTCAAATTCATGTGCCTCATTTCACACCACACCTAAAGAGACTGACTGCCCCCATCAGTAATATTGAACTTCTGGCAGTCACTGTGAAGGTTACTTAATGGCAATACAAATTATTCTTTTAATTGCATCACATCATGCAGCAAACAGAGCTCAATTATTTGAGCAGGTATATTTGTGCAATCAGTCTGTTGAGCACTAATGAGGAACCACCCACTCCTTAACAAAGTAACAGCATACTGCAGAATTTCAGAGTTCCCTTACAATTGAATGCAATTAATACTGCTTGGAAAGCCTTTTTGCTGTGGTCTGGCTCAGAACCACACTAAAATGAATTTGGATTGGCCATTTTCCAGCATCTTTGGTTGGCTTGATTTTTAATCAACATTTTCTTGGATGAACACTGAAGAGAAAAATGGTTCATCAAAGGAGGACAGCCAGGTTCGGGTCCATGGCACTGTGGTCAACTCAGCTGTATTTGGGGCAGGGGTAGAAGGGGAGCAGAGTTTCAGCAATTGGTGGCTAGATATTTGGGGAGTGGTATTTCAGTGGCCATATATGTAACTCCAGGATGCTGTGTTGCCTTTCATGTACTGAGTCAAGAATGTCACTGAGTGGGTGTAAATATTCGAGTGAGAGAGGGTTCACAACCAGAGTTTGTGGTCTGTGTTGAAGGGTATTAATAAATAGACCTCAAAGCTAGTAGTTTCAAGGTTACTACCAGTACCACATGTCAGTAAGTACAGAAATAGGAGGCAAGTGCAGATGAATGCGCAGCTTAAGAGATAGTGCTTAGTGAGGGTTTTAGGTTCAATTGGATATTTGAATCAGTTCTTGGGAGGTGAGAAAGGTGGATTCCAGGCAACTTGCAGCTCAATAGGGTTGGGACTAGTGTAGGAGGACGTTACTGCAGTTTGGTGATGGGAACCTAACTACAATATTTATAGACTTCAAGAACTATCTGTATCTTTTGAGACATTGAAGTGTTGGTCAGTAAAGATAGTATATTGTGCAAAAATAAAATCCCTCTGGAGGAACTCAGCGAATTGAGCAGCATCCATGAGGGGAAAGGAATTGAGAGTGGAGAGGAAGTTAGCTGAAATAAAAAGGAGACAGGGGTAGGTAGATACTTAGTGGACCAAGGGGGTTGAAGGATGATGGGCAGAAAGAGCCAAAAGGGGGAGTCTACAAACCTGCAAACCGGTTTCCTTGTCTTTGCTTGATCACATGGATGTAGAGGAGGCCACATCAGGAGCTTTGAATGTAGTAGATGAGGTTGGAGGAGGTGCCTGTGAATCTTTTCTTCTGAAAGGAGATCCTGACAGGCACAACAGGGTAGAAGGTATAATATTTCTACAAATGGTCATCTTGAATGACAGGACAGAGTTAGAAAATTAGGGGACAGACATTTAAAACAGGTTCATTGGAAGTTTTTGTGAAGGGTGGTGAATAGAACATAGAACACTACAGCACAGTACAGTATAGGCCCTTTGGCCCTCAACATCCCTAAAAATAAAGTACTAAACTCATCCTACCCCATAACCCTCTATTTTCCCTTTATCCATGTGCCTGTCTAAGAATTTCTTAAATACCCCTAATATTTCAGTCTCCCCCACCATCAACCTTTCTCCGGTGGGTTTTGTACGAGGTCGTCCAATTTGGCTGTGGTTTCTTGGTCCAGGGAGCTGCTGACATGGTAGTACTTTGTGGAGTCTGAGGTAATCTGCTTTATCTGTAACTGTGCTTCTGCTTGTCCAAACCATGTGCATGGGCGAAGCGTCCAGAAACTCAATATGAGGGCAACTG
Organism: Narcine bancroftii; assembly: GCF_036971445.1. NCBI lineage: Eukaryota > Metazoa > Chordata > Chondrichthyes > Torpediniformes > Narcinidae > Narcine > Narcine bancroftii. Next base: position 22,288,826 of record NC_091469.1, read on the forward strand.
CTGCAGCGTCCATGCTGTTGAGTCCAGAGGCGGCTCGACCTGTCGGAGTTACTAATGTAGCAGTGGACAAACATAGTCGAAATAACGAGACCAGTACTCATTGGGCTCATCTGCACTCCAGTTTATTGAAATTTCCTGCACTCGCACCAGAGGTGATGTCATGGCATGATCCCGCTTGCATGCAGGCCCGACCCGACCAGTAGCACCACCTTAACGTGGCTGCTCCGCTGCTGTGACTAAAACGCGGAGCTGGTTCGCCTGCCTTCATAGATGTACACCGCCATATTGGCTTTCAAATGCAGCAATACCAATGCTAGTGATAGCAGCAGCAAGAGGCAAAGGAGAAGTATCAATATGGAAGTGAAGCAAAAGACTATTAAACACAAAGGTGGAAAAACAATGAATGCTATTGTTCGCAATTTAGGCATGTCGTACTAGACAATCATGACGATCCTCAAAAACAAAGAAAAATTTTTTCCAAGCTGTTAAAGGATCAACTTCACTGAGAACCACAAGGCTAATGAAAATGTAAGAGGGACCTATATCAGATATGGAGAAATTGCTAATGACGTGGATTGAGAATCTTAAACAAAAGTGTGTCCCTCTCAGCACATTGACGATCACTGCTAAGGCATGAAGCTTGTTTCAGATGCTTAAAGAAAAAGCAGGACCAGACTACAATATCGAGTTAGGTGCTAGCTCTGGGTGGTTCAGGCACTTCAAACAATATTTTTCTCTGCATAATTTGAAAGTGAGTGGTGAGTCTGCGAATGCTGATGTGAAGGCAGCAGAAGAATTAGTTGAAACCTTAGATGAACTAATTGGAAGGGGAGGTAATTTTCCCAAGCAAATTTTTAATATGGAGGAAACCTCCTTATTCTAGAAGCAAATGCCTGAAAGGACCTTTATCCATAAGGAGGCCAAGTCAATGCCAACTTTAAGGCTTTTAAAGACAGTGTGACAGTGTTGTTAGGAGGCTATATGTTAAAACCATTTCTTATTTGGCAGTGAAAACCCCTGGATTTTTAAGAACATTAACAAACACACCTTACCAGTTTATTACAGGAGCAATAAAAAGTCCTGATGACACTAATGCTGTTTCAGGATGCCCTTCTTGATTGCTATGCCAGTGAAATGGAGAAATGCTGCTTGGAAGAAAGCATACCTTTCAAGACTTGCTAATTGTAGACAATGTTCCAGGACATCCCACTTTCATGGGTGACCTCCACCCCAACATCAAAGTTCTTTTCTTCCTACCAAACAGCACCTTTTAATCCAGCCAATGGACCAAGGGGTTATTGCAGAATTCCAGGCCTACTACCTGAGGAAGACCTTTGCTCAGGCTGTTAATGCAATTGATGACACTGGTAAGACACTGATGCAGTTCTGGAAGGAGTACAACATTTTCTACTGCATAAAGAACCTTGCTTAGGCCTGGGATGATGTAACCAAAGAGTGCATGAATGACATATGGGAAAAAAATACTGAAGCGGTATGTAAATGACTTTAAGGGATTTGAAAAAGATGATGAGATTGCAAGGAGCTGTTGTCAACATGGTAAACATCAACCTGAACTAAGACATAGATAATGAGGACATTGAAGAACTCCTAGAGGTTCCTGAGTAACCAACAAATGAAAAATTGCTGGAACTGGAGCAAGAGGGAGTAGCTGAAGAAGAGGCAAGGAGAGAAGAACAGGTACAGAAAGGGTTAGCCAAATTCTTTACAGACCTTAACATCTTTTCACTGATAGAGAGGAATGCTCATGCAGAGTTTGGTGCATATAAAGAAATTTAAGAAAAAAGCAAACAACACTGGACATATTCCTGAAGAAGCCAACACCTCCCCAAGACAAACCTCAGCCAGGTCTTTCAGGCATTGCAGAGTGACAGTTCATCAATGGAGGTTATTCAACCGGAAACTTCCAGTGGAAAACTATGAGGAAGTTTAGAACAGTGAAGTGGATAATCCTGATCCTCTTTGATAAATTGTGTGTGATATAGGCTAATAAAGTGTTTACATAAAAGTTTAAAAGGTGAAAAAAAATTAATATAGCGCAAGTTCAGTATCCCATATAGCTTTGCTTAGAATATACAGTAATATGGTGTTCGCACATTGTCCACATCGCATAACGCCCAATTTCACAGAACGTATCGTGGATGTTAAGTGGTGCATATATGTAATTGATATGTACAAAGTGAATACAAAATTTGCAAAGGTAGATTAGAAAGAATCTACGGTATATTTTCTGTCAGAGAACACAAAACAAGAGGATTTAACTAAAAGCAGAACCCAGGCCTTTCAGGAATGGTGTCAAGGAGCACTTCTTCACACAGAAGAAATCTCAAGTAGCAGTAAAAAAAATGCTGTTGAGACTGAGTCAATTGAAAAATTCATAGTTTTGAATGATAGGTAAAGGATGCTAAAGATGAGAGAACTATGGACAGTTAATGCATGTAAGATATCTCATTGACGGTTGGATCAGGTTTTGAAAGATTGAATAGCCACTGCAGTTACAATGTTCCCATGCATTTAAATATAAGGAGTCAAAATTTATTTAATTTCCAATTCTTTACCTGTATAATGTTTGTTGAAGCAGAATTCATCAGATGGAGTGAGTCAAATCATGTTTAAATGAATAAATAAAAATACGTTTTAGGGGTGCAGTGAACTGGAATTCACTGTCTATGTATTGTTCAGATGGCTGGCTCCTCCCTTGGCTCCACCTCACCTACCCCAATATAAACTCTGGTTTTCATGCCTTACCTCAGATTCACCTGAGAACTATTGTATCTACTGGCCATTGATTGTAAGCTATTAAAAGCATGTTTGTACTCTTCTCAAGTTTCTGAGTGCAATCAGTCATATTACAATTTTAATAGCTTAACTTTGAAGCAGGATGGAAGCCTTGTTGAAGCCAGGCATACTGTAGGATGACCTTCTGTCCCCAGAGGCCCCGGAGGAGTTCGCCAACTGGCTGGAGTGCTTCCAGTCCTACCTGATAGCCAAACAAGGCATCTTCAACTCCAATAGTCTCCGGATATCTGCACTTCTCTCTCGAATCGGCCCCAAGGGTTTTCTGTCATCAGGGACTGTGCAACATGAGTCTGCCATAGAAGGCTTGAAGGCCCACTACATGAGGCCTCAGAACAACGTGCTGATGAGGCAGCGGCTCTCTCAATGTTGGCAACATCTGGATGAGTCACTGAATGATTATGTCCTGGAACTGTGGGTCCTGACTAGAAAATTCAATTACGAAGCAGTCATAGCCTGGATGAGAGAGGAGGAACAAATCTGGGTCACCCTCTTGGCAGGAGTGAGGTTGAGGTAGATGAGGCAGCGACTGCTAGTTGGGGAAAAAAGACTTGGGCTAGCATCCTGGAGTTGGTGAAAGCACTTGAACAGGCCCAACTAGGAGCTGACAACCTCATGGGCGAAAGCAGCGCCTTTTCAGAGGACCAGGTCATTGGGGTGCTCACGACCCCCGCAGCCTCAGCACCGACCGCTGTAGCCCCTTGTGACGAGGGATGCTACTTCTGTGGACAGGTACAGCACCCCCATGCCGATGCCCCGCAAAGGACGCTGTGTGCTCAGGATGTGGTAAGAAAGGGCACTGGGTGAAAGTCTGCAGGGCTAAGGGGAGCCCAAAGAGGGTGACTGAGTGTGTGACCCCTGAATCATTGTTTGACCTGTGCCCATGTCCAGAGGTACTGGCCTAAGCGTCTTTATGCTGCTTGCCACCAGAATCTTGCTGAGCCTCGTGGCAAGACCCAGTACCAGAGGTAAAGCATTGAGGGAAGCAACGGTGGCCATTTTGACATGCCTCGTGGTTGAGTGAACCTCGTCCTTCTTCGGATCAAGATGGAGGGTGACCATCTTGCCATGCCTCATGGTTGATGCCATCTTGTATGCCCGTGGGCCAAGAGGAGAGAGTCAACATCAGCATGCGGAGCAATGGGATTTCCGGAGTGCTGGCATCAGTCATCCGGGAAACACTTGACTGATTGCTTGGTAGACACTGGCTCCACTGAGAGCTTTATAAACTACGACTACTCTCCAGTACAACTTAAAAGTGTACCCAATGGATTATTGTGTTTTCCTAGCATTGCACTTGCACTCTGCGATGATCCAGGGGTATTGTACAGTACATCTAACTGTAAAAGGGGGAGGAATTTTGTGAGTTCTGATGGTATGTATTGAAGGATTTGTATGCTTCTGTGTTGCTGGGCCTGGACTTCCTGTGTAAGTGTGACCATGGAGTACTCTGGCCCACTTCCTCCAATCAATGTGTGGAACAGAGGGTCCCAAAAGCTGGACACCACATGCAGTCTCTCCACACTAAATATTGATCTTTCCCCCCCACTGTTTCCAAACCTGACTCCCAATTTCAAACCTATAGCCACAAAAAGCAGGCAATACAGTGCAGAGGATTTGGGAATTTATTACAGCCGAGATGCAGTGGCTGCTCAAAGAAAATATAATTGAGCCTAACAACAGCCCATGGAGAGCCCAGGTGGTATTCGTAAAAGGGGAAGAAAAGTCCAGGCTAGTGATTGACTATAGCTAAACAATTTTTTCACACTCCTGGATTCATACCCCTCCCTCGAATTTCAGACATGGTAAACAAAATTGTGCAATATTGGGTCTATTCGACCATTAACCTGAAAGCTGCATACCATCAGTTGCCGATCTGTACTACACAGCATTTGAGGCAGACGGATGGCTTTATTAGTTCCAGAGGGTCCCTTTTGGTATCACTAATAGGGTCTCAGTCTTCCAGAGATGGATGGACAAAATGGACGATGAATACGGGTTGAAGGCCATCTTCCCTTATCTCAATAACATCACAATTTGTGGACACTCTGGAAGACCATGATGCCAACCTCCAGTAGTTTCTCCACACGGCCAAAGCCCTGAATCTCACGTACAACTCCAGTAAGTGTGGTCTAAACATCTGGTAATTCTGGGCTATGTGGTGGAGAATGGTGTCATTGGTCTTGACCCCGCTCAAATGCGCCCCCTGTTAGACATTCTGATCCCGAAGACCATGAAGGCCTTAGGAGGTGTCTGGGCATCTTTAATACTACGCCCAATGGGTCCTTCACTACATGGATAAAGTCCGTGCCTTCTCAAAATCCACCTCCTTCCCATTATCGGCCAAAGCCCAGGTGGCTTTGGACTTTGTTTGGAGCTACATCACAAAGGCCACCATGCATGCAATGGATGAGAATGCGCCTTTCCAGGTGGAAAGCAATGCCTCTGATATAGCTCTGGCTGCTATTCTTAACTAGGCGGGCAGGCCGGTTGCCTTTTTTCCCCGCACCCTATAAGGCCACAAGCTTCGGAACCCACCAGTGTAGAAAGAGGCCATCAGGCACTGAAGGCATTACTGGCTGGCAGAAAATTTACACTGCTCACTGACCAGCGATCAGTGGCATTCATGTTTAATATTGCAAAAAGGGGTAAAATAAAGAATGATAAGATTGCTAGGTGAACCTAGCAATGAACCTCCAGATACCCTGTCAAGAGAAACCTCTGCACACACTGGCAAGTTGTGATCACTGCTCGATAAGCTTTGCCTCCTGGACATCACCCGCATGGCTCATTTCATCAAGGCATGCAACCTGCCCTACACCATTGAGGATATAAGGGACATGACCAGGTCCTGCCAGGTCTGCACTGAGTGCAAACCACACTTCTACCGCCCAGACAAAGCACATCTGATAAAGGCATCCCGCCCATTTGAATGATTCATTGTTGATTTCAAGGGTCCTCTCCCTTCCACTAATGGAAACGTGTACTTTCTTAACGTCATCAACAAGTATTCACATTTTCCATTTGCCAACCCCTGCCCAAACATGACCACCATCATGGTCATCAGGGCTTTGCACTCTATTTTCACCCTGTTTGGGTATCCCAGCTATATCCATAGCAACTGGGGCTCATCATTTATAAGTGGAGCTATGCCAGTATCTGTTCATAAGAGGCATTGCCCAAGGGAATGGACATGTTGAAAAAGAGAACACGACGGTATAGAAGGCTGTGAAATTGGCTCTCCGGACCAAAGGCCTTCCAGCTCACACTAGCAAGAAGTCCTACCCGTGGCACTCCACTCCATAAGGTCGCTCCTCTGCACTACAACCAACGCAACTCCACAGAAACTCATGTTCATTTTTCAGAGGAAATCCACGTCTGGGACCACTCTCCTGACTTGGCTAATGGCACCGGGGCAAGTCCTGCTGAGAAAGCATGTGAGGAGGAACAAGACAGACCCCCTGATTGAGAAGGTGCACCTGCTGCACACCAACCCAACGTATGCCTATGTGACATACCCCAATGGCAGAGAGGACACCGTCTCGATCAAAGACCTGGCACCTGCCGGAACTGAGGATCCGATGCCTCAAATGAGCCAGGATCCACCAAGTACCCCACCCAGAGTTCCGGATGACTCTGCTCGGGGAGTGGGCCAATCCACTCTGCAAACAGAGCCGGAGCCTTTGAGACCCAGTAACCCTGTATCATGGGGAGTTCAGGAAGCCCAAAGTCCTCCAGTACTGAGGCGCTCAACCAGAATAACTAGAATCCCTGACAGACTCAACTTGTAAATATTTGTAAATTATTAATTTTTTTTTAATGTATGGTCTCTGTTTTTCACTTGCAGGTTCTTTTCTGAAGGAAGGGATGAATGCAGTGACCTGAAATTCACTGTCTGTGTATTATTCTGATGGCTGGTTCCTCCCTTGGTTCCACTCTCACCTACCCCAATATAAACTCTGGTTTTTCCGCCTTACCTCAGATTCACTTGAGGACTATTGTATCTACTGGCCATTGATTGTAAGCTATTAAAAGCGTGTTTGTACTTCTCATTAGTCTCTGAGTGCAATCAGTGCAAGGGGGTGTTAAAGAAGAGAGAAAAGAATAAAGATAAGAGATGAAGGTGACATGAGAGAAAACTTGTGAACTTCATAAATAGTAGTGTGGAAGAGCTGACTTGAATAGCACGTTTCTTAACAAAAAATTGGTGTAATTAAATAATTCCAAACCATGTGTATTTTGTCATAAATCAGTTAATTTGTTTTTTCTGAAACTTTCATTCCCAAATTTGACTCTATTTTGGGTTGAAGGTGTTTAGTAATCTGATTAATATGACCTCCTTTTGTGCACAACACTGTTGCAATTTAAAGTGATCCATAGGTACATATGTCTAAAGTTAAATAGTCTTGTTTTTATTGAGATATAAATCCTCTGTGACAAATGTAAAATTGGTGATGCTTCTTTGGTTCACATGTTCTGGATTTGCCCTAGTTTAGAAAGATTTTGGAAAGACATCTTTTAAACATTATCAGTGATTCTTAAGTTCAAATTAGAACCTTGCCCTTTAGTTGCTCTATTCGGATCATTTCAAGATGATGATGTTTTACTGACCAATTCAAAACTGAATTTTATCTTTTACTTAATTAATAGCCCGATGTACAATTTTCATTAAACGGAAGACAATATTCCACCGAAACTTACACAATGGTTAAGTGATATTTGTCTTGTTTAAGTTCAGAAAAAAATTAGATATGCCATTAAAGAGTCAAAAATTAACTTTCAAAAGATGTGGGGGCAATTTACGGACTATTATCATAACCTAAAGAATGACGGTTGTTCTGAAGCTTTGATTCTGTGCTGTCCATCTCCAGGTTGCTGTCCATATAACCATACCATATAACCATTTACGGAGCGGAAACAGGCCATGTTGGCCTTTCGAGTCCGCACCAGGTCACTGATTTTGTGCGCCCTCTTCAGGCATTGGTGATTTTAAGTGTAGTGTATCTTTGAGAATTTTAACATCTATCCATAGGTACTCCCTGGAGCATAGAAAATTGAGGGGAGATGTGATAAAGGTATTTAAAATTGAGGGTATAGACAGTAAATGTAGAGTATGGGTTAAGGCTGAAAGGGAAAAGTTTAGGGGGGGGATCTCTAATACAGAGTGTGGAACAAGCTACCAGCTGAAGTGGTGAATGTGAGCTCAATTTTAACATAAGAATTTAGACAGGTACATGAATGGAAGGGGTATGGAGAGCTATGGACTGAGTGCAAGTCAGTGGGACTAAGCAGATTAATAGTTGAGCACAGACTGCAAGGGTTGTTTCTGTGCTATAATGTTCTATGGTTCTAGATAGCACAACATAGGCTGAAGGGCCTGTATTGTAATGTTCAATCATTTAATATCAGCTTTGCATCATCATACAATCTGTCGATGTGTGGCCATAATTTCCCCGTTATGTCCATTTGTAACTGTATGACAGACAACTGCAAGTTATTTCTAGTATATAAAAGTTCCCGTTTCATCCCACTTGATTCTAATGTGTCAGTTTTTAACTTTGCTTAGTGGTAGAGGTTCTGAATTATAAGGCTCTTTCTTGTTATTTTCTTCTCTTGAATTATATAATACAATATGTAACAGTACTGTTCAATTGTGCATAATGTAAACATCAATAAAAATATTTTTGAAAGAAAATAAATTTTTAAGGTATGGAAAGGGTACCTGAGATTTTATTGGAACAGAGGATTTTGTTCCTCTCTGAATGTTACATGTTTTATTTTTCTGAAATGGACATACCAGGTAAGAACAGAACAATTTTTTTTAGAAATGGATGAAGAAATCGCTATCGCTTGCCAGTAAATGAGGTATCAGGTGAGACCATGGTTCTACTAGACTGGCTAATGATGAGAAGTTACTCAATTTATGATAAGCCTTTTATTGAAAACTGTTTAAAATGTTTTAACTCAAGTTATATAATGCCTTGTGTTACAAAATGTTACAAAATATTCTGCACTGAATAGGTTATGATGTAAACCCAAGCGTACATAGAGAGAATGGTTGGTTAAAGATTCTAAAGAGTTATATTTATATTTTATTCACTGCTCAGTGTAATATCTTATACTTCGTGACGAACCACAACAGACTAGAATGAATTTTTAGTTGCTTATTAATTTAACTCTTTATGCCATGCTATTCTCACTTGGTTTCTCGATTACACACTGTTCCAATGAAACTTAGGAGAAGATGGTGGACCCCTGCCCTATTTTTCAAATAGGCAGTTTATAGTCAATAATTAACAAGCCGGATTATGTTGATCTGGTTCACCAACCTATAATCATCACCCAAACTATTCCTGTCAGGATACAGAGGTCCAATCCTGTTGGCTTGCCATATCCCAAATTCTAGCATTGTGGAAACACATCTGTACATATAAATAATAGAAAACAATTTTCAAAGTAATTTTAAAGAGAGCTGTTGTCTCTTAATTCAATGTAAATAGAATTCAATTACATTTTGGATCCCTGCATCAGGATCCAAGAGACAATTCCTCTGTGAGCAGTCCAGCAGTGTAGTAAGTGGATAGATGTGGCCTTTCATGTCTGCAAGTTCGGGACATTTGTGTTTCACAGAACATTCACAGGCTTAAATTTTGATTCATGATTTTACTCTATAACCACTGTTCACATGTTATTTAACTTCATGTGCTATAACCATTTACATTTCCTGTAGCAATATATTTTATTTCTTTCTGTCATAATCTTATTGCCTCTTTGTTATCTCACCTCCATCACAGACCATTCTGATTTCTTTCCTTGTCTTTCCTAATTTCCTGCCTGCAATTGCTTTAAGTCAATGATGTCCTGAGCTTTTCCCTGTTCTGATCAAATAGATAGATTAGCTCTACAACTATTGAGGCTTCCCAACATGTTTTTTGTTTCCATTTCAGCTCCTTTTATCTTTTAAGGCTATAATTCTGTCAGGGTTGTTGTATATTCAGCAATATATCCATACCCTTATTCAACAATGTATTCACACCTCTGGACTAAGCATATATATTGAACAAATCAAGGGAAAAGAAAGCTTAATTAATGTAGGCTAAATTTATCCATTAACCTTTGAATTGTTTGAGCTTATGCAAGGTAAAAATTGTGTTTTTGTTCTATGATTCATGGATAAATGTACAGTCACAATTTCTGTGACAATTTTTGCAGCTATTGTACCATACAACTGCAACAAAAGACTAACATTTACTTTCATAGAATTATATCATTTCTGTAAGTGCCAAAGGCACTTGTCAGTTTGGGTGCAGGTGTCAGCAGTGTTCCGGGGTCCGGAGACTGTGCAAGTTCTGCTTGTTCCACTGCACACGTGCTATTCACTGGGGGTTGGCATATGCATGGGGGTTTCAGGCAGTTGGCAATTGGCTAGCCCACATTGACTGTAATGGCAGAATAGACAGTGAGTGAGGTTCCGATATTTTCTGTTGACTGTTATCGAGGGAGTTGAATGTTACATCACCAAAGAAAATAGTCGTTAGACATTAGATATTTACTGTTACCATTACCAAATTTAAGAACGTTACCACAGATCTTGCAAGTCCTTTTGTGTTAATTAATAAACTGTTTTAAAACTCATCTGGACTTCATCATGAATTGAAAGTAAAGTCCCACTTAGGCTCGAATCAGCTTTTTTATGGATAGTAGGTCATTACATTCAGTCAACAGAAAATAGATGTTTGGATTGAATTAGATATTGTTGGAACATTTGGAGGAAAACAGTCCTAATATCCTACTGTTTGGAGCATACTGAAAACAATGTGGTGGTCACGTGGCAAATGCCAAGGGCAAGCCACTGACAGCAGTCTGCCTCCATTGGTCTGAACATCAGCCATAGAAGGGTCTAGGGCTTCTAATCCTAGAGCAGAATGTCCAATGAACATGCTGACAGAGTCATTTATCAAGAATCACAGTGATATCATTGACTCTGCCCTGGTGGAAACTCGCTTATTGACAGCAGCGCATCACAGCCATCAGAAGCAATAGGATTACTTTTGTGGATTTATTCTGTGTATTTATTTAGTTTGAACACAGTTTGGAGATGCTGCCACTTGTCCATTGGGGACTGTTGATTTTGTGCTGGTGTCGTGTGCACTTGGTACTCAAGCTCGGTGGACGGTTGGATGGAGACACTGCCAGTGTCACCACTGAGATGCGATTAAAACCACTGCAGAAGACATTGACTGAATTTAAAGTCAGCAACCTGGAAATGGCTGAAGGTGTATCACAAAATGGTGGTGAAGAGGATGAAGATGCAAAGGATGTGCAATTCCAACTGGAGAAAGAGTCAGGTATTAAGGCAACATCTGACATGCTGGATGAAATACAACCAGGTGACAATGTGTCAAATGTTGGAAGTAGGAGAAGCAAATGAAGTTCTGGATCAAGCTCCAGAGTTTCCAGTACAATATCTGCATGTTTAAAGACTCAGGCTGAAGTTATTCTTGTTATATAACAAAAATTGTTTAATGCCTAGAAAAAGAAGAGGAAGAGCAGGACAAGCAGTTAAAGAGGAAAGAAGTGCAGCTAAGGAGGGAAAGGAGCAGCTATAGAGGCAGCTAAGTCGAGAAAAGGAGCAGCTAAGGAGGAAGAAAGAGCAGCTGGAGCTGGATGCAAACACTGCTGCTAATATGGAGAAGGTGAGGGTACTAGGAGCCTCAGAGGGATCCAGTGTTCAAAGTAATTTATTTGAAGTGACTGATGGTACAGAGTCATATTTTGAGAAAGGACAACAGGACAAGAAAACACTTAATGCAAAGGCAGATTCTTTTGAACTTACACATGGACAAATCCTCCCAAAACACCAATAATAACAACCACAGACAGAGCTGTAGCTCAATTCCAACTGAGTTGCTGCAGCCACAGCCAGCCTGGCTCTGTGGAGGTTTTGTGGATTAAATAGTGGTGCACTGTTAGACAAAATCAGACACACACAAGGTAAAGAATGAACAACGGGCTTTAATCCACAAAATCCTCCACAGACTAGGCTGGCTGTGGCTGCAGCGACTCAGTGTGAGGCCTTGGGAGGCGACATAGGCTTATATCCCGGAGGGTGATTGACACCCGACCGGGTGGGGCTTGATCCATTCAGGTCGACTGATTGGCAGCCGGCCAGGTGTTGTCCTGTCCCCTTACACTCCTGCAGGTACAGAGGTTTCCCCCTGCAGTAGGCTGATGCTGTACCACCACATTCACCACCTTTTTTAAAATTGTCCTGGGAGGGGGGTGGGGGGTGGGGCAGTAACAAGGAATCACACCAACTATGTACACACAATATTTACAGGTTGAGATGATTCGGCGGCCGCTGGGGTCTCTGTGACCGTCGTAGGACTGGCTCCTGATCACTGGTCAGAGGGGAAGTGGGGGGGCTGATGGCAGGGGTGTGTGTGGCTGGTGTGGTGTCGTGCAGAGGGGGGCCGGGGTCGACGTATGCAGGTCATATTGGATGGGTGGGGAGGCGAATTAATCTCAAAAGGCTGAAGTGGGCCCCTGGTGATCAAGGAGGCCCTGCGTGCCCCATAGCTGCATGGGGACGGGGATGTATGCCCGGTTAGCATCGTCCTGGGTTGGAAGATGGCATGGTGTGGTGGGTGCTCCTGCTAGTGCCAGGTCCCTGGTTGAGATGGTGTCCTCCCTGCCACTGCTGAACCTAACGTAAACGTAGTTATGGTTTGGATGAAGGAGGAAAACCTGCTCCACCAGGGCTTCGGCCTTGTGTGTCCTTACATGCTTATGCAGAAGCACCGGTGCTGGGGATGTGAGCCATGCTGGGAGTGATATTCCAGTCGCCGACCTCCTGGGGAATGAGAACAGATGTTCGTGAGGGGTCTCATTGGTAGCTCTGCGCAGCAGTGACCAAATGGCATGGAGCGCCTCGGGCAGGGCGTCCTGCCAGAATTCAACAGCCCACCCTTTTGACCTGAGAGCCAGGAGGACTGCCTTCCAGACCACCCCATTCTTGTGTTCCACTTGCCCGTTGCCTCTTGGGTTATAGCTTGTCGTCCAACTGGTAACGATACCCTTCACCATCAGGTATTGGCGCAGCTCGTTGCTCATGAAACTAGACCCCTGGTTGCTGTGGATGAAGGCAGGGTAGCCAAACATGATGAAGATCTGCCCCAGGGCCCTGATGACAGTGGCCATGGAGGTGACAGGACAAAGGATGGCGAAAGGGAAGCGTGAATACTCGTCCACTACTGTGAGAAAGTAGACATTTCGGTTTGTGGAAGGCAGGGGCCCTTTGAAGTCGAGACACTCGAAAGGCCAAGTAGCCTTTACAACGTGGGCCTGGGGGTGGGGGGGAGGTGGAAGAAGCGGGGTTTACACTCTGCACAGACCAGGCCTCGGTCATGTCCCTGACGTCCCTGATGGTGTACGGCAGATTTCGGGACTTAACGAATTAATGGTGATGCCCGGATGGCAGAGGGACTCATGCAATGCCTGTAACCTGTCATCATGCATAGACGTGCAGGTGTGAGAGAGGGCATCAGGGGAGTCGTTAAACTTCCCGGGGCGGTACTGGATGTCGTAGCTGTAGGTTGCCAGCTCGACACCCCAGCTTAGGATCTTGTCATTCTTTATCTTGCTCTTGTGGGAATTGTTAAACATGAACACCACGGCCCGCTGGTCCGTGAGGAGCGTGAATCTCCTGCTGGCCAGGTAATGGGACCAGTGGCAGACCGCTTCCACAATCGCCTGGGCCTCCTTTTCAATGGCAGAGTGCCCTAGCTCAGAGCCATGGAGGGTCCTGGAAAAGAAAGCGACAGGGTGCCCCCCCACCCCTTGATTGAGGGTAGCAGTGAGGAGGAATCGCTCTCCACCTGGAAGGGGAAGTCCTCATCCACAGCCTGCATCGTGGCATCCGCGATGTCTTGCCTGATGCGGGTGAAGGCAGCCTGTGCCTCAGGTGGGAGGGGAAAAGTTGTGGCTTGGGCCAGTGGGCGGACCTTATCCGAGAAGTGAGGGACCCACTGTGAGTAATAAGAGAACACGCCCAGGCCCCTGCGGAGGGCCTTTAGCGTGGGGGGGGGAGAGGTAACTCCATTAATGGGTGCATCCTTTCCGGATCTGGGCTGACAACTCCATTGACCACGATGTACCCCAGGATTGCGAGGCGGGTGGTGCTGAACACACACTTCTCCTTGTTGTAAGTGAGGTTCAGCTCCATGGCCGTCTGGAGGAATTTTTCCAGGTTAGCATCGTGGTCCTGCTGGTCATGGCCACAGATAGTGACGTTATCCAGATATGGGAACGTCGCCTTTAGCTTATGCCGGTCTACCATGCGATCCATCTCCCGCTGTAAGATGGAGACCCCGTTCCCTTGACCCTCCAGTCAATCATCAGAAATCTGGGTGAACATGCACATGTGACATTTCCAGCTACATTACCAGCTACAAGCAATTGCTGCATTATTGGTCCATGCCCAAGAAGGAGATTCAAGTTTTGATGGTGACCCACTTCAGTACCAATTAAATCTTTTGAACACAGTATTGAAAGTAAGAACAAAAATCCCAGAGATTGTCTCTATTATCTGGAACAGTACTTGAATTAACAGCCAAGGGAACTTGTAAGGACTTGCCTATATATAGCCTTAGACAGAGGATTCAGGAAGGCTAAATCTGTACTACAGGTGCATTTTGGCGATGAGCATTAAATTGCTACAGCTTTTATGGAAAGGCTCTTAAATGGTCATCAATAAAACTGGATGACACAAAGACTCTACAAGCATACACCCTCTTTCTCAAAGGATGTTATGCAATGAAAGATATCACCTACATGCATGAGTTTGACATGTCTGCTAATATGCTAGTCATCATTAGGAAGTTGCCTTACTGGCTGAGGGATATATGGAGAACTATGACCTTTGATTTCCAGGAACAACATAATCAAAGAGCTACCTTTAAGGATATGGTGGATTTCCTTGAAAGGCAAGTGAGGATTGCAACAGAACCAGTATTTGGAGATATCAAAGATGCTCCAACAGTGAACAGAGATGTGGAGAGGTCCAAGTCACAGCCTCATTCAAGAATAAAAGAGAATCTTTGACACCACTGTGACAGTTCCAGTTAAGAGAAATGATGGAGAACTAAAGAAAAGGAGAGTTTGCCTGCTGTGAAGAGCTGTTTGTTCTGTGGAGGTGGATGTACTTTGGAGATGTGTCCACAGTTGGATGAGAGGGAACATAGGGAGAAAATCACTTTCCTAAAAGAAAATGGTGTATTTTTTGTCTCTCTGTGTAAAGGTCACAAGGCAAAAACTGCAGGAAGTGACTCAGCTGCAATATGTGCAGTTTAAAGCATCCCAGAATGCTGTTTGTCCACCAGAGGAAGAAGGAAATGGAAAAGGAGCAAGCAAACAGAAAGAAAGGAAGCAGCTGAAAACAGTGCTGGAGTCTCTGTTCTGATGAGTAGTCTTAACTGCAAACTCTCAATAGTGCCTGTACAAGTCAAGGCCAGGAAGGGGAATACAATAGGGCATACTTATGCATTTCTTGACCAGGTAGCACTGCATCATTTTACTCAGTACTGCTCATGAATAAGCTTAATCTTCAGGGAAGAAGGATTTTACTGAGAACTGTGGGTCAAAGAAAGGTTGTTGAAACCAGCATTGTTTCAGGCCTAGAAGTGGTTGGACTGGACAGCAGTGATTTTTAAAATATCTCCCAGGCATGTATACTCCGAAGATTATACCTGTGCACAAAGGAATCATCCCTTAGGTGGTCTCGTCTAAGGAATGTTTATCTACCTGAAATTGGCTCTGAGATAGAGCTGCTGATTGGTTCAGATGTACCAAAGGCTCTGGAGCCACTAGATGTAAAATGGAGTGTGGGAGATGGACCTCACACTGTCAAAACCGCGCTTGGTTGGATGATTAATGGACCATTAGGAGGAAAAAATTATAATGCTCAGGAGCGGTCAGCAACAGGTGTCAACAGGATATCAGTTGTGAAACTTGATGAGCTGTGGGAACAGCTGTTCAGTACAGACTTTCCTGAGTGCCTCGGTGACAACCAAGAACCTTTGAGAGAAGAAAAACAGTTCTTGGATTTAGTCTCAAATCTGCCAAGCTAGTCGATGGCCATTATTGCATTGGATTACCTTTAAAGGAAAGTCCTATGAAGGTGTTGGTTAATCCCTTGGATGCAAAGTCTGATCTGGAAGTTCCCACAACTAGAGGCATTATGGTTCTTGAAGCTGGATCTGTTCTACCTCATCCTAATCATGAAATGGTGGATGTGTCTTCCTTAATCTCTGATGTGCAATCTGTTCTCAATAATCCAATAGCCGATTTTACATCTACTCTTCCTGCTGAC
The DNA here is from genome assembly GCF_036971445.1 of Narcine bancroftii. Taxonomy (NCBI): domain Eukaryota; kingdom Metazoa; phylum Chordata; class Chondrichthyes; order Torpediniformes; family Narcinidae; genus Narcine; species Narcine bancroftii. The sequence goes on from NC_091469.1 coordinate 22,305,009, forward strand.
GGTGCTATTGTTGAAGTTTTAAAATACAATCAGAAAGACATGGATGCTGCAATGTGAGCTGTAGAGACAAGAGCTTGCTGACCAGGAATGGAAACAGAAGCATGAGGAAAGCCTTGCATAGAGTGCAGAGATGGAAAAGTTGTTGATGAATATGGTAAAATATGTTTTCAAATGAAGGAGGTGTACGACAAAAATAATGAAGAGGCCAAGGCAGAGCTAGAGAAAGTAACAAAAGAAAAATACCAAGTCTTAAAGGAGATGAATTCAATGGAAACATTGTTTTTGGGGTTGTTCAAATGATTTGAGAAACAAAAAAAGTACAGGAATGGATGTGTTGGATTCAGGATCTTTATAAGCTGGAAGACTATAAAGTTGATGGATGCTTCAAACCTACAAACTTGAAAAGATCACCCTTTTCAAGGCTATGTGCTGGTAACATCTGAGCTTATGAAGAAAGGAGATCTACATAATATTGGAATTTACTGTATTTGATTGTTAATTATAATTGTGTAACTATTATTTGAGATATAATAATTAAGGGCCAGTGAAGGAGCCAAAGGTTCGTTGTTTGCTGTTGTTGGTTTGGTTGCTGGTATTGGTGGTGTCCCGGGGTCCAGAGGCTGCGTGAGTTCTATTTGTTCCAGTGCGCACACGCTATTCGCTGGTGGTTGACAGTTAGTCCACATTAACTGTAATGGAGGAATAGATGGTGGGTGAGTGAGGCTCTGATACTTTCTGTTGACTGTTATCGAGGGGATCAAACATTATGTTATAGAAGAGACTGGTCATTAGATGTGAGATGTGCCCTTATGGTTACCAAGTTACTGTGGTAAACCACTGTTGCATATAATTGTCTGGTCAGGCACACCTATTAGCCGATTGTACTTGTTGTCCCTCTCCATAGGGTCCTGTATAAAGGTGACTGTTTCACAGCCTCCTCCTTAGTGCAGGACAATCAAACAGTGTGGATGTGCCTTTGTTCTTAAGTGGAAAAAAAACCTATTGGTTTCTCAACAACAGTCTTTCGAGTAACTGATGGTGCATCAATTTTATTCACAAAAGTTTTTCATATTGAGGCAGATCCTAAAGCCAGAAAAGCTAGCGATCGACCCTTAATAGCCTGAGGCGTTCACCAACTTTGAGCTCTGGCTGTGCTGTTTTGAAGCATTCCTGCAGGCTTCCTCTACCATTGTGCCATCAGAGACTGATAAACTACAAGTGCTGCACTCTTGGGTCAGCACCCTGATGTATTCCATGATTAGGAACCCTACTTCGTTCTAGGAAGCCACGGACATACTCAAAGGACAGTACCTGCATAAGATCAATGACGTCTGTGCCAGACACCTTCTAGTGACCCACAAACAATGACCTGGTGAGTCCAATGCCAAATATCTTCAGGCCCTGTGAGCCCTCAGCTGGGCCTGTGAATGCAAGGCTGTGTTTGCCATGGAGTATATAGAGGACCTGATTTGGGATGCCTACGTCGCTGGGATCAGGACAAACTACATCCAACAGAGACTCTTGAGGCAAGGGGTGCTAAGTCTGTGGAGAGCAGTTGAGCTGGCAGATACGCTGGAGGCTCTCCAGAATATGGAGGCTTACTCGACTGACAACATAGCCACCTTGTGGTTACACCGGGTGCCCCCATCTTGGGATGCGCCACCACCCCTTTGCTCAGCAATCACCTCCTGCCGCTTTTGAACTGCTCCGGTGGCAACCCAACCACAGCTGCAGTGCTACGGGAGCACCCAAAGTGCTACTTCTGCAATCTGGGGAAGCATCAGAGGAAATGCTGCCCAGCAAAGGATTCAACTTGCTCTAGCTGTGGGAAGAAGGTCCACTACATCAAAGTGTGTAAGTCGAAACCTCTTCCTAGCTGTGCCATGTGTGGATTGTGGGGACCGCTGTCCTGGACACCATCATCACCCAGGGTCAGCAGCGCCATGTGGGTGCCATCTTCGGGAGCCAACAGCACCATGTGCGGGCCGAGGAGGCTGCCATCTTGGGCACCATCTTCAGGATCCAGCAGCGCTGCATGCAGGCCTTGGGGGACGTCATGATGTGCAACAACCTGACACTGGACTCCATCACACTCAACCAGGACAGCCCACATCAACTTGCCAGATCAAGGATGGATATTCAGGTAAACAGCCACGTGACGAGTTGCTTATTCGATAGTGGGAGCATGGAGAGCTTCATACATCCGGACACAATGTGGTGCCTTTCCCTTACAGTATTGCCAGTGAACCAGAAGGTCTTCTTGGCATCCAAGTCACATACAGTGGATGTCTGGGTCTTCTGTGTAGTGACTCTAATGGTGCAGGGTACTGAATATAAAGACTTTAGACTGATTGTAATGTCACAGCTCTTGCTGTGTTATTGGGACTGGATTTTCAGCGTTACCTTAAAAGTGTGACGATGGAGTTCGATGGGCTCCATCCAACACTCACTGTACGTAACTGGCAATTTTCGAACCAACAACCCGACCACTCACCATGCATGACCTGTGGGCTCTCCACACTTAAAATTACCATCTTCCCCTCCCCCCCATAATTAATCGCCAACCTCACTCCTGACTGTAAAACCATCACCACTAAAAGTGGGCAGTACAGTGCCAGGGACAGGGCCTTCACCCAGGCAGAGTTACAATGCTTACTCAAGGAGGGGATTGTTGAAGCCATACTGATCCTTGGATAGCGCAGGAATGGGGAAAAGATTAGGATGGTCATCGACTACAGTCAGACTATCAACAGATACACCCAATTGGATGCATTACCACCTCCCACGCATCACTGACATGGACAACCAAATTGCCCAATATTGGGTCTTTTCGACCATTGACTTGAAGTCAGCATACCACCAGCTCCCTATCCGCTGAGAGGACCACCAGTATACAGCGTTCGAGGCAGATAGCCACCTCTACCACTTCCTTCGGGTCCCCTTTGGTGTCACGAATGGAGTCTCTGCCTTCCAGTAAGAGATGGATGGTATAGTGGATGAGTATGAGTTGCGGGCCATAGCTCGATAATGTCACCATTTGCAGTCACAACCTGCAGGTCCATGACAACAATCTCCAGAAATATTTCTAAAAACCCAAGCTCCTTAACCTTACATATAATAAGTCCAAGTGCGTGTTTTGAACAACCTGTCTGGCTGTGTCATGGAGAAGGGAGTCATCAGTTCGGACCCTGACCGCTTGCAGCCGCTCCTGAAACTTCCCTTTCCACACAGCCTTAAGGCACTGAAGAGGTGCCTTGGATTCTTTTCTTATTATGCCCAATGTGTCCCCAATTATGCGGACAAGGCCTGTCCCCTCATCAAATCCACATCCTTCCCCCTGGCGGCGGAGGCTCGTGCAGCCTTCAATCGTATTAAGGCAGATATTGCTAAGGCCACAATGCATGGATGAATCCACCCCATTTCAGGTGGAAAGCAATGCATCAAACTTCATCCTGACAGCCACCCATAACCAGGCAGGCTGGTCAGTTGCATTTTCGTCACGTACGCTACAGGGCCCCGAGATTCGACACTCCTTGGTCGAGAAAGAGGCCCAAGCCATTGTCAAAGCAGTGCGGCACAGGCACCATTACCTGGCCGGTAAGAGATTCACTCTACTGACTGATCAACGCGCAGTTGATTTCATGTTTAACAATCAAGAGAGGGGTAAAAATCAAAAAAGACAAAATACTGAGATGGAGGATTGAAATGTCCATCTACTATTACAATATTTTGTACTGGCTGGGGAAACTTAATGAGCCACCAATCGCCCTGTCCTGCTAGACCTATGCCAGCGCACAGATCGACTGGCTGCAAAACCTTCACAACAATCTCTGTCATCCTGGAGTTACCAAGCTTTTTCACTTTGATGAGATCAGGTTCATGACAAATAATAGCCGGGTCTGCACTGAGTACAAGCCACTTCTTCCGGTCAGACCAGTAGAAGCCACCTGCCACTTTGAATGACTGTGTTGATTTTAAAGGACCCCTGCCCTCCACTGTCTGCAACATGTATTTTCTTAACATCATTGATGAATACTCCCTTTTTCCATTTGCCATCCCCTGCTCAGACATGACTGCTACACAGTCATCAAGGCCCTGCACAGCCTCTTCACTTTGTTTGGCTTCCTCAGTTAAATCCACAGTGACTGGGGACCTTCCTTTATGAGTGATGAACTGTGCCAGTAGCTGTTGTCCAGGGGCATTGGCAACCCCTGGGGTAACGGTCAAGTGGAGAGGGAGAATGCTAAGTTTGGAAGGCAGTCCTCCTAGCCTTACAGTCTAAGGTCCTCCCATTCTCCCGCTGGCGAGAAGTCTTCCCAGAGGCATTCCATTCTATCAAGTCCCTGCTATGTTCTGCCACAAATGCCACACCGCATGAACATGTTTTCCTTACCCAGGGAGGTTATGTGATGCCGTAGGGGAAACACACTTTCTCCTGAATCCCATGAGATTTATAAAAAAAAGTACCCATTTAACAAAGTTTTTTTAATATAAAATACTTTAAAGTTAATATAAGACACTCAATTAACTTTTAAATGTCACTGAAAAAATTTAAAAAAACTTCTAAGCTGACTCCGACTACAAAATATGAAGAAAAGAAGAAAAAAAAAACTGGGCCTACCTCAACGTTGAAGCAGGCTGCTGAAGTACCTTTGGGATCTACCGGTGAAGATCCAGGTGAAGGACCATCCTCCAGAGCCCTCTTCATGTTGAGTCGTAAAGATGGCTCCAGAGGAAAATCTAAAAGAGCTTCACGCATGTGCGGTGCAGGAGAATACCAGGTTAAGAAAGTCCAGCATCTCAACTTCAGAGCACGAAGGAGACACCAGCCCAGTTGAAGAAGCATCAGAAGAGTATGAAAGTGAACAAGACACATCAAGCTCAGAAGAAGAACAAGCTGGAGGAGAGAAAAAGATTATTAAGAAGGAAATAAGTAAGATTAAAGCCAAAATTTATGAATTTCAAATTAAAATTAATCCGATCTTGGAAAATAATTTAAAGTTGTTAAATAGGTCTATAAATAAAGTCTCAGAAGAACTGAATCATGCTAAAGAAGAATTAACAGTTAAAGTAAACAATGCTTTGAAAATGATGAATAATATTACACAGAAAGTGGATAAGTTGGAAAGCCAAGTTAAAAATGTTCGATATGATGTGCAATGTGTTGAAGAAATATCTAATATATGCGAAGCCACCTCACCGTTGAACACATACAATGTACCTGACCCCTGGTACTCTGCCTCGGTGCCGAGGGAGGATACATTGGACTCGTTGGTGCCTACCAACCAACACAACATTGATGAGTACGTACAGGTACCCAAGAACATGCAGGTCCTCACTGTTGCACCAAAACCACAACTGTTACTACAATGGTCCCAGTGAATGACCAGACCACCTGAAAGCCTGAATTTTTGACTTTTGAATTTATAACTTTGTAAGTTCCATTTCACCCTACGGGACTCCTTTTAAAAACAAGGGGTGAATGTGGTAAACCACTGTTGCATATAATTGTCTGGTCAGGCACACCTATTGGCTGATTGTACCTGTGGTTCCTCCCCAGAGGCTCCTGTATAAAGATCATTGTTCCACAGCCCTCTCCTTAGTGCAGGACAATCGAATAGTGTGGATGTGGCTTCGTTCTTAAGTGAATAAAAGCCTATTGGTTTCTCAACAACAGCCTTTCTAATAATTAATGGTGCATCAGTTATCACGGACATTACAAGTCCTTTTGTGTAAATAAAATGTTTTAAAACCTATCCAGACTTTGTTGTGAATTCCTCGAACATGTTAAAGTAAAGATCCTGCTTAGCTTCCGAGCGGCTTTTTTTTGGCTAGTAGTCATTACAACTTCTATAATTAGTTAATATATCATTTCAAGATTAGAAAGAGAAATGGGGATCTCTTCATTGGATCAAAGTATCACGTTTTGTTCTGAGATAATCTTTGAACAGTCTATTGAAATACAGGGGGAAAATAATTCCTTTATTTTTATATTCTTGGAAAATTAGTTTTCCTTTTTTTTCACGTATGCTGTGCAGTATAAAAGTACCGTATTATCCTAAAATAATATCAAGAGCATAACAGATTTGATATAAGTGAACTATTTCAAAAGGAAATGACTCTGAACATTTGCAAAAATAATAGAGTCTCTGTTGAATACAAGCTGTCAATCCTGCACAGGATTGTGGGTGTACACTTAAAGTTACCAAGAGGACGGTTGCACTTCTGCACCGTATTTTCTGGTGATGGAGTCACAGGAAGAATTTTGCTCTCTTCTTGCAGCTATGTAATTGGAGTCTGCAGAGTAGTTGAATTGTATCATTCCAAAATGTGTCATGTTAAGTGTCATGAGAATTTTCCCAACAAGTAGAGGCTAGCTGACTAATATATCCAGTGGAGAATTGAAAAGAATCTCCTTTCTTCAGAACATGGGAGAATATGAAATTCGCTATCACATGAAGTGGTTAAGATAAACAGATGTATCTGTAAAAATTTTTAAAAGAATGAGAAATTATCTATTCTGAAAGGATTTTACAGGGACATGCTGGGAGCCTGTTTTTCTCTCGCTGGAGAATGTAGAACAAAGATACATAGGATTTTGAGTCAGCATTTAGAACAAATGATGCGAGCACTGGCTGCTCAGCAATCATTAGATTTTTTGACAAAGGATATCAGAGGTTAAGAGATCCCCTTGGAAAATAAAGTTAAGGCAAATAATCAATCAAAATCTTACTAAAGACAGAGCATTCTCAAGGAGCCATGATATGAGCTCTCCTGCTTAATCATAATTTTCTTGAAAGGCCAACCAGTTTCAGAGAACTAAATGGCTGCACTTGCTTCTGTGTTCTTTTGATAGATATTTACATTAAGTATACATTCCAGTAAAGATCAGTTAGTCTATTGCTATATCACATGTGTAATTTTCCAGTCTGTATGGTCAATTCCCTTTTACTTTAAAAGCACTGCCCTTTTCATCTCTTATGTTTCCCTGCAGTGTGCCTCGTAAATGAACAGAAGACTATAGGGATTTCATTTCACATCTGCCAGAATGTAGCACATTAAAGAAAGGGATCAACTTCCTCTGAAGTCCTGACATATTATAACATACTGTGATGGGATGTAAGTTTGCATCTTAAATCCTGAGCATTTTGGCTTATCTTTGTAATCTCCCCTGTGTAATTTCAAATGTGTTGATATTTTTACATGGACAGAACTATTTGTTCTTCTGATGAGGCTTCTTCTCCAGGCATATCTTTCGCTTGCAAAGGCAAAATCTCTGGTATTTTCAGAGAGGCCAACTTAATTTTTTCAAGCTCATCTAGAATAAAGGGAAAAATACAGCATTTTAATCTCATTGTTGTGGCACAGTATGGTAATCATTACAGGCTTTTTATAGCATTCAAGTCATAATTTGCAGGCAGTATTGTAAACATTGCATAGGGTATTCAGCCCATTAATTCCTATGTTTATTTTCTACCCAGTTTTTGTATGATTCTGATGTAACTTTGAGGAACATTCATATTTTGCATGCAAATAACATTTTAAAAATGCATTAACTTCTTGTATTAAGGTATTAAGTGAGTGTTTAATAGATTACACTGAATCCTTGGCACCAAGGTAACATACCTGTTGAAGTAGCAAGATCCTCAGTTATTGAAAGGCTTGGAATTTTCTGCAGTGGTGCAGGTATCTCGCATTCAGGACTCAATTGTGGCATTTTGTCTTTGGCTTCCTCTTTTTGTTCTTGGCAAGGTTCAGGTTGAGGATTATATTTCGGGTCAGGCTTGGGCTCAGGTTCCTTGGTAGGCTTGCTGCTCTTTCCACAGGCCTTTCCCTTTCTTCTTTTTGTCTTTGTTTTCTCCCTGTGCATCAATGCAATTTAAAGTACCTTTGCTTTTCATTCCAGTACTGGTGAAACCAGTGTTATATAAACTATGACAAAAGCAGATTTCTCCAAAAACAAAGAAACATTCATTGGCAACAATGAGAAAAAATTATAGGAATCTGATGGTTGAAATATGATGGTGTTGCTACCCAACAGGAAGCAGGTTCGATACTGACCTCCAGTGTTGTCCATTTGGAGCTTTCGCATATTGCCCACTACTGTAAGTGTGGAATCAGTGTGAAGTTTACAGTCATATGATAGAGAACAGGTTCCAAGGAAATAAGTGGGGAAATTAAAATGAAGAAATTATTCATTTAGCCAGTTTACGCTTGAAGGGAAAATGGCTTCCTTTTCTATCATTAAAAAAAATAAATGTAGAGCAGCTAAAAAGAAGTGTTAAAACAGTACAGGACTTAGTGCAAATTTTATGGTGGATTTCCCGTGTGAAGTTCTGTTGTCTCTCTACAGCAAATGGGGGTGATTTAGCTTCTGGGTTAAGAGGGAGGAGCTGAATATTTGTGAACTTTGAGGATTAGAGACAGATTCAGATAGGATCCACACCCCACCACTCAGCACACTCAGAACTCATCAAGGATCCATACCACCCAGCACATGCTTTGTTCTCACTCCTACAATCAGGAAAGAGGTAATTGGTGCCACGAGACTCGTACCACCAGGTTCAGGATCAGCTGCTACCCTGCCACCATCAGACTCCTCAATAACAAACTCAATCAGGGACTTCACTTTATTGATGTTTTTTTTCTCTGTATTGCATTCACTTTGTTTACATTTCTTTATTTATTTACATGTGTATGTTTAGTCAGTTTTTTCTTGCACTGCCAATAAGTAGTAATTCTGCCTCGCCTGCAAGAAAAAGAATCTCAAGGTTGCATGTGATTTCATGTATGAATTCTGACAATAAATCTGAATCTTGGTGAAGTCAAAGCAACTGTTGGTTTGGCGATGGAATTGTGTTGGGATTGGGCATGGATGTTGTCTGAGACTTGTAGTGATAAAGTTGTGTGAATATAGATAGTGAAGTGCAAGTAGACTCAGAATTTTAAAAAATACACATGAGGGCTGACCCAGAGGATATTGGATATCTCACATGGATTGGATTTAGTTATCAGTTCTGAAGGGTACTTTAATTGGACTCGTAACAAATGTGTAACAGGGTGAACATTATTGGTTTGTTTATACTAATTTGCAGAATTTGTGCAGAGAGCTAAAATCATGTTAAGTAAGAATTCCATTGCAAGTACCAAAATCCAAAAAAATCAAAATTCAGACAAAAGGTAAATATCACAATATAAGATGTGCAATCCTTTCACAGATTAACCTTTGCACTTTACCAAATATAATGCTGTGACATATTTCATTGAAACTATCATTAACAAGGCATATACAGTATTTTTGTTTTCCTTGTTTTAGTAGCATTCATCAAAATTGAATATATTCAGTGATTGGAAAAAATTCACTCGACATATGTATCTATTTTCAGTTCCTGCAAGGTTCAACTAGTAAAATAAAACTTCAAAGTAGTTGAGGGTTCATCTTAATTATTTCTTGTACAAGCAGTATTTCTTGTCCATACAGACATTTTCTTTCATGCAATTCTAAACATCTTTAATTTTGTCCCATTTTAGCCATTTACACTTGCAGTATTTGTACCATTATCATATCACTTACCAGCTTATCTATCAAGTGGCTCAGTCAGTAGATATCATATAGAACTATTTTGAAAATGGTGGCAATATTCTAAAAGTAAAATGAATGAAAATATAAATTCTGCATGGTTGACATGTAATGCTAGTTCAAATTTTTAAAAAATCTGATGTTTCATGTAATCTTTGGGGTTGGTGTTTTTTAGTTTTGACAGGTTTATTATGAATGAACTAATGAATTTCTTTCAGCCAATATTGATCCTAAGATTTACAGTACATACAAGATAAAAACATGTTTGGGTTTAAGAAATGGGGTAGTGCAATTGCCTCATAGATTTGTAATGCTGAAACCGTTACAGAGGTAAATTGGCCATGGTCTTTCAAAATTTTGACAGCAAACACAAGAATTTAAAATCTGAGACTTTTCTTAATTGAGACCCCATGTTAGTCAGCAAATATAAGAGCAAGGGTGGAAATTATAGTCCTTTTTCCACTGGCATCCCAGTTAATTGGCCTTGCAGTGTCTCAGAATAGGAAGCTGTTTGTGCCATTTCCACTTTAACCAGGACACTGACTACTTTTTCACTAAACACACTCATCCCAGTGGATTGGAGAGTCGACCTTCGAATGGAATGACATCGATGGAAGTTGTCCTTTTTCCATTGGTTTAATGAGCATGCCGGCGTCAGCTGATGCTGGGTATACGAGTGGGGGTAGAGGTTGTCAATCCCCAATGTGATTTGAAGTCATTTGACACCAGTGTGCTGATTGTTTTCCTTTTCCATTTGAACCTTAACTGATTAATTCCCCATTAATTCCTGGGTCAAGGTGCCAGTGGAAAAGGGGCTTATGACACAGATAACAGAATATTGAATAGCCTAAAGTTTAAGCAAGGTAGAAAGTAGGAAGGTGGTGATTAGCCAAATTACCCCAGGATCACAGTTGGGTGCTTTAACAGAGGTGTTCTCCATTAACAATGGTGTGAAGCAAGGGTGCGTTCTCACACCAACCCTCTTTTCAATCTTCTTCAGCACGATGCTGAACCAAGCCATGAAAGACCTCAACAATGAAGACGCTGTTTACATCCGGTACCGCACGGATGGCAGTCTCTTCAATCTGAGGTGCCTGCAAGCTCACACCAAGACACAAGAGAAACTTGTCTGTGAACTACTCTTTGCAGACGATGCCACTTTACTTTCCCATTCAGAGCCAGCTCTTCAGCGCTTGACGTCCAGTTTTGCGGAAACTGTCAAAATGTTTGGCCTGGAAGTCAGCCTGAAGAAAACTGAAGTCCTCCATCAGCCAGCTCCCCACCATGACTACCAGCCCCCCCACATCTCCGTCGGGCACACAAAACTCAAAACGGTCAACCAGTTTACCTATCTCAGCTGCAGCATTTCATCAGATGCAAGGATCGACAACGAGATAGACAACAGACTCGCCAAGGCAAATAGCGCCTTTGGAAGACTACACAAAAGAGTCTGGAAAAACAACCAACTGAAAAACCTCACAAAGATAAGCGTATACAGAGCCATTGTCATACCCACACTCCTGTTCGGCTCCGAATCATGGGTCCTCTTCTGGCATCACCTACGGCTCCTAGAATGCTTCCACCAGCGTTGTCTCCGCTCCATCCTCAACACTCATTGGAGCGCTTTCATCCCTAATGTCGAAGTACTCGAGATGGCAGAGGTCGACAGCATCGAGTCCACGCTGCTGAAGATCCAGCTGCGCTGGGTGGGTCACGTCTCCAGAATGGAGGACCATCGCCTTCCCAAGATCGTGTTATATGGCGAGCTCTCCACTGGCCACCATGACAGAGGTGCACCAAAGAAAAGGTACAAGGACTGCCTAAAGAAATCTCTTGGTACCTGCCACATTGACCACCTCAAACCGTGCATCTTGGCGCCTCACAGTTCGGCGGGCAGCAACCTCCTTTGAAGAAGACCGCAGAGCCCACCTCACTGACAAAAGACAAAGGAGGAAAAACCCAAGACCCAACCCCAACCAACCAATTTTCCGCTGCAACCGTGTCTGCCTGTCCCGCATCGGACTTGTCAGCCACAAACAAGCCTGCAGCTGACGTGGACATTTTACCCCCTCCATAAATCTTCGTCCGCGAAGCCAAGCCAAAGAAAGAAGAAATCATTTATTTATATGTTGATATACAGGAGACTGCAGATGCTGCATTCTGAACACAATCTGCTGGAGGAACTCAGCAGATCAAGCAGCATCAGTGAGAGAAATAGAATGGTCAACATTTCAAGTCAAACCCCTTCATCAAGACTGAGGAAAATTAGAACAGAAGCAATTTAAAGAGTACAGGGTGTGAGTTAAACAAGAAAGTCTGCAGACACTATGATTGTGGTTTAATACACAAAAGTGCAGCAGAAACTCAGCAAGTAATGAAGAGTTCATAGTAAAGCAATAATATATAACCAACATTTTGGGCTGCTGCTTCTGGCAGGACTCGAGTAGAGGGTCTGTGCATTTACATCAACAAGAACTGGTACACCCATGTCTTTGTTGTGAAGACTTTCTGCTCAGCAGAGATAGAGTACCTCCTGGTGGTGCCATGATTGTTGCTGGTGACTTCAATCACATCAACCTGAAAACGGTCTTACCGTGGTTTCAATGGCATATGAACTTCGCACCAGAGGAGAGAACACCGTGGATTGGATGTTCACCAACGATCCTGGAGTGTACAAGGCTGCATCTCACCCACCTTGGTTACTCAGATCACATATCCATTCTGCTAACTCTGGCATACAGACTGCTGGCAAGCAAATTAGATCATTTCGCAGGGAGATCAGGATGTGGTTGGGGAGAGTCACAGCAGTGCTAAAAGACTGCTTTGAGAACATGGACTGGAGCTGTTTCAGGGAGACAGCTACCTTCATTGGTCATGTAAACATAGAGGTGTACTCAAGTCAGTGACTGATTACATCAGCAAGTGCATTGAGGATATCACCGAGACCAAATGCTTCACAACCAGGGCTAAACAGACATCATGGTTGGATGCAAAGATCTGGGCTCGTGATGCTGCCTTCAGGATAGGATGGCACTAAGATCAACCAGGGCTGAACTCTTCCATGTAATCTAGAAGGAAAAGCGAGGATGCGCACAAAAGATGTACAGACAGCTATGTGACACTGGCAATGCAAGGTGCATGTGGCAAGGGATCAAGACTATATTGGATCACAAGTCAATCTTGTGAATTAAGGACAATAATGCCTCTCTTCCCAACAGATTGAATGTCTTCCATGCACAGATTGTTGAGAAGAGCAAGATAACAGCAAAGAAAGCTCTGTGTCCTCTTGATGAACGGGTCCCCTGCATAGCTATGGCCAAGGTGAGGAGAACCCTATCCAAGGTGAACCCACACAAGGCTGCGGGACCAAACAGCATACCTGGTCAGGTACTGAAGAACTGTGCAGACCAATTGAGGGAGGTCTTCACAAATATCTTCAACACCTCACTTGTAGCAGTTCAAGACAGCCACCATCAGGCTGCCATTAAGCCATTAGTATTTCCTCTATTTCTTGCACATCTGCCCTAGCCTCTTCTCCTCTCCCTTCTCTTCTTGTTTCTCCAGATGTAACAAGGACAAGGCTCTCCTTGTTCTTAACTACCAACCCACCAGCCTCCTTATCCAACATATTTTTCTCTGCAATTTCTGTTACCTACAATGGCATCCTACTATCAGACACATGTTCCCCTAACCTCCCCTCCCCTTTCTTCTTTCCAAAGGGATCGCTCCCTATGCAATTTCCTCATCCACTCATTCCTACCTATACCTGTGACAACAAGCAGTGTGCATTTGTACCTACATTTCCTCTCTCAACACTATTTAGGGCCCCAAAGAGTCCTTCCAAGTAAAGTAGCACTTCACTTGTGAATCTCCAGGAGTCATTTGCTGCGGCCAGTATTCCCATTGCGCCATCCTCTGCATCTTGGAGACTGGATGAATACTGGGAGGTTGTTTCATTGAGAACCTTTGCCCTGTTTGCTGCAACAGCAAGGGCCTCCCAGTCACCAACCATTTGAATTCCACACATCATTGACACATTGACATATTTGTCCATGGCTTTATGTACAGCCAAATTGAGGCGACCTGCAAATTGGCAGAAAAACACCTTATATTGCTTCTCGGCAGTTTCCAACCTGACAACATCAATATTGACCTCCAATTTCTATTAACCCCCTCCCCCATTCTCTCCCCCACTCCTCTACCTCCTTTTCTCCAGTTCCCCACCCATTTCCCTTCCTTCTTCCATCAAGCTAACTTTCTTAACCGTCTAGCCTCTCCCCCAATCACCTCAGCTTCTTTCTCTTCCACCCTCCCATCTGTATTCAACTATTACCTCTTATTTGTTAGCCTGTGGTCCTCCCCTTCCCCTTCCTCCCTCCTTTCCTGTCCTCCACTTTTTTTATCCAGACGTCTACTTGTTTATCCACCTTACAGACGAAGGGCTCAGATCCAAACCATTGATTGTCTTTTATTTCCAATAGATGCTGCATGACCAGTTGAGTTTCTACAGTACTTTTGTGTATTGCACTCAACCTCAGGATTTGCAATTTTTCATTGATGTAGAAGAGGTTGCATCATCAGGACTGAATGCAGTTGCTGAGATTGGAGGAGGTGCACCTGAATCTTTGGCTGAAGAGGAAGTTTAGTTATGTGGTTGGTTGATCATCCCCAGGTCAAACATGAACACCATTTGTGGGTCATCTGAGTTAGATGTGATATTTAGGTTCCATTTCAGATCATTGCCAGAAAAAGAGATGAAGTAAGTGTCCACAAAATACTGTGAATGGAAAGAAAGAAAGCTGCTGGCTTCAGGTTTTCTCATTATTGGAGGAATTTGTTTCTGGATCTGAAAATAAATTTCAGGCAAGCAGTGTGGTAATTTTGATACAATGTTAGGTGGAGCTGGCACTGTACTTTCTAATGAAGCTCATAGAAGAGAAATAGGAAATTAACCAGGATCTTTGGCGTAGACAAGCTACTAAGGTTTAAGAGCAGGAAGAGAAACCATTTGTGGTAATTCTCCAGTCACAATTGAATATAGAAGAAACAAGACAATTTTAGTCACACATATTGGATGTTGGGGGGATACATATAACCATATAACCATTTACGGAGTGGAAACAGGCCATGTTGGTCTTTCGAGTCCGCACCAGTTCACTGATTTTGTGCACCCTCTTCAAGCACTGGTCCCGGTAGATCTTCATTCAATAACGATGGGCGAATTCAATGCAGGTGGAATCAGATAATAGCAAAACTGTGAGCAAACAGATGTTAGAAGCATTGTGATTAACTATATCAAAGATTGCAAAGAGTTGAGGAAGACAAGGATATATCACCTTTGTGACAGACACATGTATTTGATAAGATCTATTTCAGTAATATATAACCAGAATCATCATTAGGGGGCTTCAAACAGGGACCTAAGTAAAAGATAGGTGTACATCTTGGTTCCAATAACAGATTCCAAGACTTCTCTTAAAAGTGGACTTATAATTTGTGATGGCAAAGGGGTCAAAGCTTTTTTAAAAAGTGTGATGTTTCAAAGGGTGTAATGACAGCCGTTTTAAAATATAGAAGCTTGGCACCTGAGGAGAATGGACTATTAAAACTATTAAAACTATGAAGCCTGTCACGATCAGAATCATCTAGATTATGCCGATGTTCTTCTCTGGCCACTGCCTCTTGTTGCCTACAAGAGGACCAGAAGATGGGAAGGGGAATGTGGAAGCTGAATGTGAAGTTGCTGACCCCAGAGAACCTAGAGGAACTAAAAAAGGAGAATGAACCAGGAGAAAAGTTGGTTAGTCATATTAATGGGAAGAGAGTTGGAGAATCATGTAGAGAACACAAGAAGAAAGAGAGGAAACTTGGAAAAAAAAATCAACATCAAATTTTAAAAGTTATAGCAGAAGAAAGGATTAACAAGATTTTTTTTTCTTAAAGCAAGTATCTTCAATAGAAGTAATTCAACAGATTTCTAATTTTGCTTCTATATCTTGCATGTACTTGAACCAAGACTAGGCTATTCTCTTCTTTCAGAGACCTTGGGTTAGGGTTAGTCTAGCTTGGGGGTAGAAGCTCTGTTGTATGTATGTATTAAATGTATGATATGCTTTTCTGAAATTTATTGACAATATCAGACAACAACAATTTTTACCCCCTTATGTGCTGAATGTATTTGCTCTCACAGCAGCATCTTATATGGCAAATATGAAGAAATAAAAAGAAGAATGGACACTTTGATTTTACAAAAATGTTCTCTCTTGCTTTCCTCCACTTAAGGCAGAAATGTATTTGGATGCAGGATGGCATTAAAAAAATTGCTTGACGTTTTTTATTTTATTCGTGAAAAGAAAAATGCCAATATATGAACAAACTGCCTGGGACCAATGTTATGATAATCATCAAATGGTAAATTATAAATCCTGCTCATGCCACATTAGGACCATTTTGGGTTTTAATCCACATCCATCATGAATTGCCTGAAATTCACTTCACATGTGTTCTCTATAGGCATCGAAGAATGCAGATATCCAATCCATCAACTTGGCCTGGAAATAAATCATCATCTCTCACTTCTGCAATAACGAAACATCTTACTTAAACACCCACTGTGAGTTTTTCTGCTCCAATGCTTCCATCTTTCTTTTCCTGAGTTGTTCACGGTCTCTCAAACGGTATGGAAGGACTCCTGGTGACAAAACAAATAAATATTTCATGCACCATAAATTTTCTTATTCTTATAATCTTGGATTTAATATGCCTTCTATTTTCTCAGTATATTCTTACATTTAGAGTGTTGAAACTCATGGAGTAAGAAATTACCCATGGCCACAATGTTATCACATTAGCTTAGCTCTGCTAACCTAATATTTTACCACTTTAAAATAAACTCGAGATTTATGGTTAATTTTAGATTTTCTTTTTTTCATATAACTGGCTTAAATTAAGATTATTATTGATTCCATACAGAAATGAAATGCTATTTTCTAAATGTTGCTTGAATGTAATTTATTATTATGTTACCTTTAGCATATGTATGAAGGGAAGCTGCATATGACCGGAATATGAGATTCTAATATTCATTATCCCAATTCAGAAGAATATTTATTGCTTACTATAGGAACAAATGCTAGTCATTTCTTCATGAGTATGCAAATACATATAAAAACAATATGGGTTTTATGAAAGATATATTGATATTTAAATCTATCACAGATGTATCCAATGGTGGTCTGCAGTTAATTTATTGCATACTCAGTGAAAATGGATCTGATATTGATCACCATAGATGAGTTCATGTTTCTGTAAGAAATTATCTTAAAGTGAAGGTTGCAATAATATGATGCAGTTTACAACTCATATAATTGATTGTGCCATATCTCAGAACTCAGGACTTTCCACAAGGCACAAGGCAAAGGAGTAACAGAATATTCTCTCCTTTCTGGAGAGCTGCAGCTCAAAAAGTAATTGTTTATCCTATGCCAAAGCAGTTATTGGTAACATCAAGTCTGAAGGACCATGTCAAAGCCTGTCACAGTCAGAATCATCTACATTATGCCGATGTTCTTCTCTGGCCACTGCCTGCTTTGCACCTCTTATTGCCTACAAGAGGACCAGAAGATGGGAAGGGGAATGTGGAAGCTGAATGTGAAGTTGGTGACCCCAGAGAACCTAGAGGAACTAAAGAAGGAGTACGTTGGTGGGAGAACCGTGAAACCCTTCTTTGACTCCCCAGTGACCTGGTAGGAAACAACCAAGTAGAATATCAAGAGGCTCCTTATCCTCAAAAGTGTTCAGAGGGCAAGACAGATGACAGCAGGAACTGAGCCAACTCTAAACTGATCTGCAGAAATTTCTCCTTCTTCTGAATGTGAGAGAGGAACTCCAAGAGGTGAAGAGCCAGAAATCCTTGCTATTGCACTCAGAATCCTCCAAGATTGTTTTCCAATTGAGTCAAGTCTGCACTGGGTAAGGTAATCCACCCAAACCAAACCTGCATGGTTTCAGGCAGGAAGATCTCTGATAGACTTGTGCTGCTCAGGGATACCATCACCTATGTGGAGGACAGGGGGTGGACACCTTACTGGTTTATTTAGATCAGGAGAAGGCTTTTGACTGGATATCACACATATATGTGATGGGTGTGCTCTCCAAAATGTCCTTTAGGGGCAGGAATCCGAAATTGGATTAAATATATGTAAATTGTGGAGGAACGCATGGCCTCTCTGTCTGGAACATTGTGGAATGTGGATGGTCACATGATCTCACTGTCTGAAACTTATTCAGAAGTTGCATCACCTGCCAGTCAAGGTTGAACTCCAGCCAGCTATTAGTCCATGCCTAACCAATGGTTCATTTAAATGAATCAGTGTCAACGTTGGCCAGACTTTCGGCTCGGAACAGTATAAAACATTGATGCATACCATATTTCTCTCTCTGTGCCTCTTGGTCCAAATCCCAGACATTGCTCCATGCCAGGTCGCTACGATGGATATCACTGGAGGAGATGTGGGTAAGGTGCACACTACACTTAAGATGAGCTATAGTACTGTGACAGATCAGTCCTTGCAGAGAACTGTGCCCCTGTTGGTACAGGTACAGGGAATTGGGAGTGCTTTTGAAAGTCCCTGACTGTGAAGTGTGTACACGTGCGGGAGTGTGTAGAAGATAGGTAGCCACTGATATTAGAGTCCAACCTGAGTCTGATGTGAAAGACTATATAGTTGTTTAGTAGTAGAGTAGTTCAGTATCATTTGATGTTTTGCTTGTGTTCAATAATATTACCTTTAATTGTAATACGTGTCCAGACTCGTCTCTCTGTGAACCCACTGAACTTGATACTTTCCAAACACAACACCTACATGCAGGACAGTGGGGTTCATACCTGCTTGCTCAGCTTAGACCAGGAGAAGGCTTTTGACCAGAATATTGCACGTGTATTAGATAGAAGTGCTCTTTAAAATGGGCTTTGGTGAAGGAATTCAAAATTGCATTAAATTGCTCTACACAGACATGTAATGACATGAATTGTACATAGTCATTGGCTAGTAAAGGCACGGGCTGGCCCGCCCCCTGATGACACTCACACCTGGACTCCTCCCCTGTGGCCTAGGCCATAAAGTTTGAGCTACCTCTCCCTTCCCTGCACTTCCCTAGCTTGGATTCAGGCCAGCTCAAGTCTTCTGTACAGTAAAGTCTATCGTTCCCCTCAGTTTTTGTCTTTGTGGTTATTGGGGCAACTGGTAGTGCCCATCAAGACATCTGTCATACAGTCCAAGTCAATGGGTGGGAAACAGATAGCTTCCCCATCAAGTCTGGAGTTAAGTAAGGCTGCCCACTGTATCCAGTCTTATTTGTATGGTGCCCTTTAATGAATCTATCAGGAAAGTTGAGGGCATAAGAAGAGTGAGTTGCCAGGCAGTGGAGGCACTCAGGTCAAGGCCTCCCTGCATTTGAATACATGATTGGTCTGAAAACTGACCAGCACATGCAGGCATTCTGAGTCCACATTGGGCTCCAGGGTAAACTAGAAGAGCGAGGCCATGCTCTTCAATAACTGGTCCGAATGGTCCAACATCCCCTTCGCAGTTAGATCTGACTACCTGAATGTGCTGGAGATCTGGTTTGG
The DNA here is from genome assembly GCF_036971445.1 of Narcine bancroftii. Classification (NCBI taxonomy): domain Eukaryota; kingdom Metazoa; phylum Chordata; class Chondrichthyes; order Torpediniformes; family Narcinidae; genus Narcine; species Narcine bancroftii. Next base: position 22,324,220 of record NC_091469.1, read on the forward strand.
AGGAGCTGAGAAATGCAACAAAAATAGTCAGAGCGATTGCAAAGTTCCACCAAAAATTGAGTCTGTGGGGCATGGCGCTCCCTTTTGATATTGGGGAAGAACCTGGTCATCAGGTCTGTGGTGCTTTCGGTACTGCTGTGCGTGGTGCAGGTGTGGCGCTTACCCCGAACCTCTGCCTTGGCAGTTACCAGAGCTGTTTTCCAATTCGTATGGGATCCAAAATGAATAGGGTCCAAAGGGACATGATGACCAAGTCACCAGACAATGGGGGCAAGGGCATACCCAATGTGGCCTTCATGTTGTGGCTGCATCAGGCTGTGCATGGAACCAATGTACGAAGGCACAAGTGCCACTATGTTCTGAGGTTCTAACTGTCCCAGGTATTGCAAAGGATATGCCTATAACCGTTCCATGCAATGTCCCAGACAGCTGGACTTTGCCACACCCCCTAACCTTCATGGAAAAGATTTTCCAGAACAACACCTCAATCATAAGGCCATCAGTGAGTGGTCAGCATGGAACATCCTGCAGAAACTGAGAGATGAGGACTCAATGGATCTAGTGGAATGGTTCTCTGAGTAGACCGTTCCGGTCATCTGGCAGAAAGCCTCATCGCCAGGGACACACATGGAGTCAGACATCCAGAACTGCTGGAAGACTATCAATTCGGTGAAAAACACCCTTTGGTCTGACCAAAACTTATTGGCCTTTCAGCACATGGAGATGTCGGAGAAGGAATGCTGCCAACTGGCACATTCCAAGCTGCAGAAGTACATGCTAAGGGGCAATCTTTGGGTTGGTGCAGCCAATGCAAGGGTACTGTAGGGAAGGACCACAGACTGGATCCTCCAATTACTGTGCATTAAGGTGCTGAGACTGACATGAAGTCCTTCAAACTACAAAGGGGGAGGGTCACCAAATTCCATGGTGATTGTAATGCTGTATTTAGTGGACAAATGTAGCAGTGTACATTAATGGGAATGTATAGAAATGTAAACACTATGGGTATGAAAGGACTTTGAATGATTTTCTTTCTAACAAAATAATTTATTGTAAATAAAGTCTATTTTATATTAAAATAAAACATTAAATATTGCCCACTCTTTCCAGTCTTATTTGTGTGCTGCATGGAGCCCTTTGCGGAATCTATCAGGAAGGACGAGAGCATTAGAAGAGTGACATTTGCAGGCACTTGAGGCACTCAGGTCAAGGCCTCCCTATACACGGACATTACATTCTTCTGTTTGGACACACTATCTGTCTGCAGATTGATCAGCATCCTAATTTGAGTCTGCGTCAGACACCAGGGTAATACGGAGAAAAAATGAGGCTATGCTCTCTGGTAACTGGCTGGACCAGTCCAGCATCCCCATCACATCTAACTACCTGAAGTTGTTTGGAATCTAGTTCGGAGGGGTTGAGGCAGGCAACTGAAATTGATTGGAATGGATCGTAAAGTCCACCAGAAATTAGATCTGTGGTCGTGTCACTCCCTCTCAATTACAGGGAAGAACCTGGTCAAGAGATGCAAAGTGCTCTCACTAGTGCTGTATGAGAATCAGGTGTGGTCCATCCCCCATATGTCCACCCTGGCGGTCACTATAGCTGTTTTCTGATTTATATGGGGTTCCAAAATGGAAATGATCTGAAAGGTCACCCTATAAAGTCACCAGACAAGTGGGGGGGTGGGGAGAAAGGGCAAACCCAATGTGGTCCTCATCCTGATGGCCATCTTCATGTGTGGCTGCATCAGGCTGTTCCTGGAGCCAAAGTAAGAGGGCATCAAGTACCACTATGTGCTGGGATTCCATCTGTCTCAGGTGTTGTGAAGGAGGGCCTGGGCCCTTTACCATGGAATGTTCTAGTCATCTTGACTTTGCTAAGCTACAACAACATTTTTGACCACAAGGACATCAGGCAATGGTCAGCAAAGAACATCCAGCAGGTACTGAGAGAAGAGGTCTCGATGGACATGGTGGGGTGATTCCTAAGCAGACCATCCATGTCATCTGGTGGAATACCTCAACGCCAATGCTCACAAACAAACAACAGGACTTGCCCTGGCTGCCAAAGAGAGGAACCCTCCCAGTCAGATACTTCCTGTGCAACTGGAACATCACCTACAAAGCACATTGTCCCCAAGATGATTACAATGGACTGGAGACAGTAACCCACCACTTTGCAGTATGCAGATTTGCTAAGAGTGTGTAAAGCTGCATGCAAGGGTCCTTGTCACGGTTCATCCCCAGCATTAGTGTGACAGAGCATTCTCTGTTTGACGGGCTGTTCCCAGGGCCGCACACAGGGCCAGACATCCAGAACAGCTGGAAGACCATCAATTCAGTGAAAGATGTGATTTGGTCTACCCGAAACCTGTTGGTCTTTCAGTGCACTGAGATGTCGATGCATGATTGCCGTCTAGTACATTTCAGGCTGCAGGAGTGCATGCTGAGGGAAATAATGAGGCTTGGCACAGCCATAACAAGGGTGCTGTGGGAAAGGACCACATGCCACAGCAGTAGTATGGTGTAAATAGAAATGAATGTAACAATGTAGAGTTGTGGAAATGCATGGAAACAAACTAAGGGTGGGAAAAGACTTTCAACAGTTTTATTTTTGTACATAATTATGGTGAATAAAACCTATTTTTGATTTTGAAAATTGATTATAAACCCTATCGAGTGCACAGTCAAATCCTGTAGAATCTGAAGTCCCAATGCTTTTCATCAGAGATTTTTCTCAATCACAAAATGGGACAGTTGTTAATTTTTAATTATTTTGTTCAAGTTGTTTTATTTTATAAATTATTTTCATTCATTTGTTTGGATTTTTTTTTTTAAATGTTTCAGCGTGATTTAAAGAGAAATTAAAAGCCACACAGGTTTGACATAAGAATTTTCTTGCTGTTGAAACCTGCAATATGTCGGTAGCGAACAACTTGCCAGCTCAGCTTTATCATCCATCTTGAGGATATTCATCTGTAAGGTGAAATTAGTCCTTTGCATTTGTTCATATGAACATGGCCCAGGAAGAAAAACAAGGAACTGAGTAGGATGTCTGTGACCAGGAAGCTTTGGCACATTCATTTCCTCAACTATTAAAGCACATAAAATATTCATACTCTGGAAAGGAGACAAGTAAAGCAAAACAATATTGCTCAATGCCTCTGAAGCTCGCCCTCTAGTGCATAATTCAACATTCCCATCACTCTGATGTATATTTTTAAAAGTCGTAGGCATTCAAGATTTTTTTTCTAAAAATAGACTTCATGCACAATAAATATTTACAAAAGAAAACCATTTGAAGTCTTTTCACACCCGTAGATTCAATCATATCTATACATTCCCATCAATGTACATTGGTATGTTTGTTTTCTAAATACCCCATTTGCACCCCTGTGGCACCTTTTCACTTCTCCACCTCTCTGAGAGAATTCCACTCAATCTCAGCCTCTCAATGCCGGAAATGGGAGGATTTTAGACTGTGGTCCTTCACCACAGTGCCCTTGTGTTTGCTGCACTAAGCCTCAGTGCATCTCTTAGCATGTATCCCTGCAGCCTGGAATGTGCCAGTTGGCAGCATTCCCTCTCCATATGCTGAAAGACCAACATGTTTTGGACAGACCAAAGGGTGTCTTTCACCGAGCTGATATTCCTCCAGCAGTTCTGAATGTCTGACAACTGTACATCAGAGAGTCCTCTGTCATGCTACTGCTGGGGATGAACTGTGACAAGGACCATTGCATCCTTTATGAACCTGCATTCAGCAAAGGGGTGAGTGAACGTCTCCACTCCACTGCAGTCATCTCGAGGACAACATGCCTGGAAGGTGATTTTTGTGCTCTACAGAAAGTAGGTAACTGGGTGGGCTCCTCTCATTGCTGGCCAAGCCAAATCCTGGTGATTGTTTATGAGCCCTGGTGATGAGGCATTTTGCCAGATGATCTGATGTCCATCAAGTCCTCACCTCTCAGTTTCTGCAGGGAGTTCTGACCTGATGACTGCCAAATGGCCTTATGGTCAAAGCTGTTGGTCTGAAAAAACGTTTCCACAAAAGATAAATGATGTGGCAAAGTCCAGCTGACTGTGACATTGCGTGGCAATGGGGCCAGGCCTATCCATCACAACACCTGAGACAGATAGAACCTCAGTGGATAGGGGCACTTGCTGCTCTCATACTTTGGTTCCACATACAGCTTGATGCAGCCATACATGTAGATGATCAGTAGGATGAGGGACACGTTGGCTACTCCCTTGCCTCCATTGTCTGACAACTTGTACATGGTGACCCATCAGACCCTCTCCATCTTGGATTGCCATATGAACCAGAAAACCACTCTGGTGACTGCCAGGGCAGAGGTGTGGGGTATGGGCCACACCTGCACCACGTACTGCAGTACCAAGAGCACCTCATAACTGATGACCAGGTTCTTTCCTGTTATTGAGAGGGATCACTGGGCCCACAGACCCATTTGCTGGTGGGTCTTTTGCAATCCACTCCAACTAATTGTTGCATGCCTCCAAACCAGATCCCCAACACCTTGGGGATCTGACTATGAAGGGGATGGTGGAAAGGTTAGACTAGATACTGAAGAGTATCACCTTACTCTTCTTCCAGTTTACCCTGGTGCCTGATGCAATTCAAACTGGCTAGAATGCTAATCAATCTATGGACGGATCTGTGTCTGAACAAAAGACAGTGATGTCATCCATGTACAGGGAAGCTTTGACCTGAGTTCCTTCACTGCCAGACAACGTCACTCCTCTTATCCTCTCATCTTTCTTGATGGATTTGGCAAAGGGCTCTATGCAGCACACAAATAGGACTGGGGAGAGTGGGCAACCTTGCCTAACTCTATTCTTTATCCTTAAGGGTGTTCAGAGAGCAAGGCAGAGGAAACTGATCCAACTCCAGCTGACCTGCAGCAACTCCTCCTTCTGCAGTTGAGAAGGGTGGGAAGCAATATGTTTCCACCCATAGATTTGGACTGTGCTACAGATATCCATGTTGAGCAGTTTAATCCAATTCTGGATTCCCCCCCCCCCCCCCCCCAACAAAGTACATGTGCTATATCCAATCAAAGATCTTCTCCTGGTCTAAGCTGACCAGGCAGGTGTCCATCCCCCTGAGTTGCATGTAGGTGATGGTATGCTTGAGCTGCGTGAGGCTTTCAGAGATCTTCATGCCCAGGACTGTGAATGTTTGGTCTGGGTGAATAACCTGCCCCTGGGCAGACTTGATTCAATTAGTAATGGCCTTGGACAGGATTTCGTAGACAATGATTAACAATGATATGTGTCTCCAATTCCAGATATCCTCCTTGTGCCCCTCTGTATGAAGATGAGGGTGATAATGCGATTTCTCATGTAGTCTGACATGCTGCCTGCCAGGAGGAGAGTGTTGTATACTTCCAGCCAGTCCCACAGAGCCATATACAACTCAGTCAGTAAGCCATCACTTCTGGGACAGATGGAGTCCAACAACATCCCAAGTGTAATTGGCTGGTCCAGACATTATCATCTAAGACTTCTGTGATAGAGGACAGGAAGTTTTGGTAGGCCATTCTGTCTGTAGCCTTTGTGTGGTTCATTTCAGCATGAAAGAATCTGTAGATCCTCTGTACGCTCATCTGTGAGGATGTGACTGAGCCGTCCTCCTCCTTCAGGCTGTGATTGCAGAAGTCCCTCTATTAACCTTTCGAAGAAGAAGCGTGAGTGAGTCTTCACTGTGCAGACTCTGGATATGAAGATGATCTTGGAGGACTCTGAGGTGAACAGTAAGGCTTGCTGGCTCTTCACCTCTTAGAGTTCCTTCCTCATATCAACCCCTCTTGACTGCAGAAGAGTGATTTGCTGCAGATCAGTCTGGAGTTGGATCAGTTCCCTCTGCCTTTTTCTCTGAACACCCTGGAGGATTTAAAAAAAACACTTGATGTTCTCCTTGGTTGTTTCCCATCAGGTCACTGACGTCAAAGAAGTTTTTCACAGTTCTCCAATCAGCATACTCCTTTAGTTCCTCTGCATTCTTTGGGGTCAGCAATTTCATGTTCATCTTCCGTGTTCCCCCTGCCTGCTCTCTGGCCCTCCTGTAAGTAACAAGAGGCGTGAAGCAAGCAGTGGTCAGAGAACACTGGCATTCAAGATGTTTTTTTCCAAAAATATACTTTATTCACAATAAATTATTTACTTTACAAGAAAACCATTCAAGACTTTTTACATTCATCGTGTTAATCAAATTGATACATTGTCATCATTGTACATTTTACATTCTTCTTTTTAATATTCTGTTACCACCACTGTGGCACCTTGTTGTTTTACCCCCCCCCCCCACCCAACCTGTTGGTTGAGGGGCTTCCCATCACTGCCAATCCCTCAGTGTCTG